>NC_066554.1:180000-210000 GCF_024679095.1 Eriocheir sinensis | reverse complement strand
CGCAGTCCTGCTGCACCTTGGGGGGATCTGTTACTTGGGATTCGGCAATTAGGCGCGAGTGACGCGCGACAGCAGAGCCATAGATAAGAAGAGTTTGGCCACTCGTGCCCCAGGCGCCATCTCGCTTCTATGCCCGCTCTTGCTTCCTGCCACCGCTGACTCCCATCCTTCGCTTCTACAACATTTATTCACTCCCGCCCTCCAAAGGATGTTTTTTGAGGATACGAATGATACTTCGTAAGTTTATTTAAAATTATTACAATTTACAAAACTGATATTATATATCAGAATTAGAGGGCCATTGAACAGTTTGATGATCCCAGTGCCTCCCAGACACCACATACACCAAGTTTGACCTCTGTCTCCTAATGTTTCCAATGTCAACATATAATCTTATTGAGCACAAAATAACCTTAATGGAAGCCATAATCAAGAAAACATTGCCTGATGTTGCATGATAATAAGGAACATAAACTTTGTCGAAAAGGCAGTTAACTTAAGTCGTTTCAGGCCACCAACTCCTCCGGATCCATAGTGACTTTCCTTAAAATGGTCCTGATAAAAGCAAAAGAAAATAGTGGAGTCTAAATTCCGTAATAAGAAAACAAAGCTACTAAGTCATATTTCAATGTATATCTAGCTAATCGTTTGCTGTTTATTATATAATAATGGAGTATTTAGTTCTCACGGAGTGATAATGTATCTTCAATATCTACAGGGGTCACTGCATGAACAATGCCCAGGAAAATAAAAGAAAAATATATATAAAATCTAGATAATTTTCCATGTAGAGTAGATTAAGTTGTCTTAATGCGGTGCAAAGTTTCCGATATTATGATGGTGAATATAAAGGATATCTATAAATATACGCATGATTAAGAATGTTTTTTTTTTCTCCAAAATGAATCACTTGCATTAATACCAGTGGCTGTACAATATAAAGTCCGTGCATTATGCAAGTACACAGGTGAAAATCTTGTACTTACTGAGCATATGAATTAATTATGGTGCAGTTTCCAGTTCTTGCGTCTGACTATCATTTCCCACTTTCTTCGTTTCTCTGGATCTCTGGGAAATCAGTACAGCATTTTCCGATCCCAGATAGTACAGCTCAACCGTGGCCTCAGAAAGATACTGATCTTCACCAGCTGGATCTCGAGTTGATAACGTCAAAAGAGCGGGCAGCTTTTCAGGTTTTAAGTGCATTCAAATTTTCGAAACACCTACCCTCTATTCTTCGAAAACACACAGATGTCACCTTCTTCCACAATATACATTCCCAATCAATCATTAACTCAAAATTTTAACTGGCAACTTCATGTCTCTTCTCTCGCTAAATCATCTTCCTCGAGGGTGAGTGTACTGTATTGTCTCCATCAGTTCTTTTATCCCTCTCACATGCTGTCCATATACAGGTGCCTTGTCCGCCAAGTCCCAAGTCTTGGAATGGAGAGGGCAGCATGAGGGCTTGCTGGGGAAGATCGCTTGGAGTATGGACGGCGAGTGAGTGAAGCGACGCGCCCCCGGCCGTATGCTCCCCATTAGTTAGTTAGTAGTCCGCCCTCGTATGGAGTATGCATCTCGTGTGTGTGGGTGGTCTCCACACACTTACCTCTCTTGGACAGAGTGGAGTCAAAGGCCATTCGTCTCATCGATTCTCCACTCATACTGGCTGTCTTCTGCCTCTTAAATTCCGGCGCAATGTTGCATCTCTTTCTATCTTCTATCGACGTTTTCATGCTGCCTGCTGTTCTGAACATGCAAACTGCATGCTTCCCCCCTTCCCGCAGCATCGTTGTACACGACTTTTCACTCTTGCTCATCCTTACTCTGTCCTAATACCTTATGCTAGAGTCAACCAGCGTCTTCATCCTTTTCTCCCTTCAGCTAATAAACTCTTGAACAGCCTTTCGTCTGTATTTCCCCCTGCTTACAGCTTGAACTTTCGTTCTTTCTGTTCTTTTGTTTGAGCAGCGTCTAGTGGGCCTTTTTGTTCCTGTTTTTGTTTCTTGTCCTTGAGCTGCCTCCTTTGTAAAAAGAAAATGGTTGCCCTACGTTGGAGACCTTATTGGGAAACCAAAACTGCAGTACATCGGCCGATTAAGGTATTCATAAAATAATTAAATGGTAGCATTACAGCATTTTCTGAGAGAGAGAGAGAGAGAGAGAGAGAGAGAGAGAGAGAGAGAGAGAGAGAGAGAGAGAGAGAGAGAGAGAGAGAGAGAGAGAGAGAGAGAGAGAGATAGAGAGAGAGAGAGAGAGAGAGAGAGAGAGAGAGAGAGAGAGAGAGAGAGAGAGAGAGAGAGAGAGAGAGAGAGAGAGAGAGAGAGAGAGAGAGAGAGAGAGAGAGAGAGAGAGAGAGAGAGAGAGAGAGAGAGAGAGAGAGAGAGAGAGAGAGAGAGAGAGAGAGAGAGAGAGAGAGGTCAGCGGCAGACCTGCACTTGCTGTTGAGTTCTAGTCTGAGTGCCGCCCTTGACCAAGGCAAGGCCACTGCCGTTGTGGCACTGGATATCGAAGGGGTCTTTGACAGAGTTCGGTACGAGGCCCTGGTCACAAAGCTCCACGCAGCCGGCATAGACGGATTTCTCCTTTCACTCCTTAGGGATTATATGAGGGACAGGTACCTAAAAGTGGTTGTCAGTGGACGGGAGTCTGAGACACAGCATATTAGTGCCGGTGTGCCTCAAGGAAGCTGCCTCGTCCCCCCTGCTTTGGAACATCTATATAAATGACCTACTGCAACTCACCCCCAGTGCAAGAGCTTATGCAAACTACATCACCTTGACCCAGAGCTACGACCCAGAGGAAGTGTCTACCACTTCAATAAAAATCAACAATACACTCGGCTGTATCATAGCATGGGGGAACATGTGACAGGTGAAGTTGCCCCGCACAAAACGCAGCTGCTCAAATGTCTCAAGGTCGAGTACGGCCCTGCACCTGAACTCAATGGGGACAGGTTGGCTCCACAAGACGAGGTGGAGGTGCTGGGGGTCACCTACGACCGGAAGGTGATCTTCAAAACCCACATTGAGCGGCTTGCCAGAGAGGCCTCGGGAAAGCTGGCTGTGTTAAGGAGAATGTCGTGGCTTTTAAACAAAAGGGCTGGAGATCCTATACAAGGCACAGCTTCGGTCCTCACTGGAGTACTCGTACCTTGCGTGGGGTGGCGCTTCCAAAAAACACCTCACCCTCTTGGATGAAGTACACTGCAGGACCGTGCAGCGAGGCTCATCAAGGACAGCGGCAACGGGCAGGAGCCACACCACACTCCCCAACACCGACGAGACGTTGCGGGACTCACTGTGATGTTCAAAATACAGGAACAGAGAGCGAGTCACCTGCAGGATTTGAGGCAGCCAAACCGCAGGGCTCAGGTCACCACACGGGCTGTGTCTTCGGCTCCAGATGAACTAATACGGGCCCGCTGCCGAACGTGGCACCACCAGCTTCAGTTTGTGAAGAACTATGTTAGTTTATGGAACGACTTACTGGTGACTCAGCCGAACCTTAGAGGAGTCACTCTCCAAAGTTTTAAAATAACGGTAAATGACTGGTTGCTTAGCCGCAGATAATAAATATGTGCAGAGTTAGGTTTTAAGATAGGTAACACTAACTATGTAACCTTTAGTCTACTAAATTTTACTTTTTAAACCTATGTTATGTAGGGTGTAATTTTCTCTGTAAAATTTGTATGTATTCTAGTATAAATAAGAGAGAGAGAGAGAGAGAGAGAGAGAGAGAGAGAGAGAGAGAGAGAGAGAGAGAGAGAGAGAGAGAGAGAGAGAGAGAGAGAGAGAGAGAGAGAGAGAGAGAGAAACGAAAAGACATTATTAAAGTTACCCCATAAAATTATGACTTTTGGCATTTTACATTTCTATGAAGACAGGTAAAGCGTTTCCCATATCAAAAATTGCTAACGAATTCTTCCTCCTCCTGCTCATCATACTACTCTTCCTCCTCCTTTTTTACATCTAAATGCTCCTCATTCTTCTTAGCCATTGACAACTTGACCCCAAAAAGACACCCCGCACCAGCACCATCGCCGCCCGTGACTAGCGCCCGCAAGGCTTAGACGAAACAATGGACTTGGAGATGGAAATCGATTGGCTGCTGCTGCCGGGTACAGGAAAGATGGAGAGGTCACCCCAGCACATCGCTTTATTCCTGATGGATCGATTCTCTTCAACATACAAAGGATCATTCATTAAACTACCCCCAGACCCCTCTTTCTATCTCTTTATTTATCAATACATTTGTGAATCTCTCTCTCTCTCTCTCTCTCTCTCTCTCTCTCTCTCTCTCTCTCTCTCTCTCTCTCTCTCTCTCTCTCTCTCTCTCTGGACGCGAATATTAACATTTTTTTATTTTTTTATGGAAGCATTATAGCATATTTTCGCTCCAAAAGAATGTACAAAATATTAACAATTCTGTTTTCATTTCATCGCTATTAATTATAATAAATCCTTTCCTTGATGCTTTGACACTGGGCTTATCCCAAAGTGGAAATTGTTGTTGTTGTTGTTGTTGTTGTTATATACATGCATATATTATGGAAGCACAAACAATAATATTGTAGAAGGTTTATCCTAAACATCCTTAATAAGTGTTTAGTTACTAATGGCAAAATAAATATACAACCTCGTTCTCTCTGAGCGAAGATCACAGCAATAGCAGCTGAATATAACGATGAGGAAAGCTCGGCAAAACAGATGATACTATTTTCTACCGGGCTACCCACTGATAGAAGCTCGAAAGCTAGTTCAAAATATATTCACACGGGATAAAATAATAGTTCACACAGTCTATACGGGTATGAGGTGCCTGGCTTTCCACGGCGAATCATCGCTGTTCCAGCTTGTGACGTCATATGTGGGGGGGAGCTTAGAAGACCGCTGGAGAATAAAATGTGTATATTTTCTTTATTCTCCACTTGTTCCATGAGACGTCTCTTTCTCCCTTCGTTATTTCTCCCGTGTAAATATTTTTTAACTAGTTTTCGAGCTCCTATCAACGGGTGGAAAATGGTATCATCTGTTCTGCTGAGCTTTCATCGTAGTTATATCCAGCTGCTACTATTGTGATCTTCGCACAGAGAGAACGAGGTTGCATATTTATTTTGCCATTAGTTACTAAACACTTGTTAAGGATGTTTATAGGATAAATCTACTACAATACTATTATTTGTGATTAAATAATATATGCATGTATATTACGTTAGTCTTGTTTTGACGACAAAATACATATTTTATTTTCAAGTGGTTTCATTAAGCTCCACCCACAGGTGACTTCACGAGCTGGGACAACGATGATTGGCCGTGTGAAGCCAAACACCACATACCCATACAGACTTGCATGGGAAATATATATTATGCGCCCGGAGGCCGGAGCCCGCCACTTTCATCCCAGCACCTTCCATGCTGGTGGTTCGAAGGGCCAGCCTTATAAACGCTCAAGAACGAGAACTGTTGTTAGAACTGGTGAATAGTGAACCGGGCGGCGTGTTCCAATGTTGGCTTATATTATTATAGGAACAGTGAAGTCCTGAATAAACAGAAAAATAGTTTATCGCATTGTATGACCTTTTATATAAGGCCCATAAAATTTAGATTGTTCTTATACCAATTAATAATACAGTAACATGGAAAAATGTTCTAATAAATCATTGAATGTGCAAAATATTGGCAAAGAGGTGGTCTTCAGCTGTTCTTTCTGAAGAGAGAGAAAATGGTTCGTTTCCTTCCCGTTAGCCGCTTCGCGCGCTGCACAAAGACACTCCTCGTCACTGATAATACCGTTTGGTCCACGAAGACTGCTTTCCTCGCGTGAAGGGGGAAGAGGTTGACTGATAATACCACAGTTAGACTCAACTCTGTCCAAGAGAGCTGTGTGAGTGGAGCCCTCCCACACGTCAGATGCATACTCCATACGAGGGCGGACAAGGCCCTTATATATGAAAAGCATCTGTGCGGGAGAGAAGAACTGGCGGAGACGATAAAGAACGCCGAACCTCGAGGAAGCTGATTTAGTAAGGGAGGAGATGTGAAGTTTCCAGTTGAGATTTTGCGCTAAGGATGGACCTTAGGATATGACTTAATTGTCATTCTGTTTTTAATACGTCTGTGTTGTTTATCTCTCACCTAACTCTACCAACTATGTATAATTCTTTGACTCTGAATTCCAAAGTCGAACACATTCTGACTCACTCTCGCTTCGCTGAAATCTCAATCTTAAGAGATTTCGGTGTTCACGACCAGCTTTAGCTTTCATCCTCTTTCACTGAATGGATTGGTGAACAAGCCTACAACTTTACTCTCGTCAGTAATCTAGAGAAGTTGGTTCAACAACTTACACGTATCCCCGACCTCCTTAGAGACACGCCCAACGCCATTAACCTTTTCCTAACTTCTAACCCTTCGGTTTAACCTGTCAAACTGTTCTCTCCGTTGGGCTCCTTTGATCACAACCTTATTTCTGTATTCTGTTCTATCGCTCCTGTACATCCTCTGGAACCAACGAAAAGAAAGTGCTTCTGGCATTTTGCACCAGCTCGGTGGGACGACCTGAGGATGAACTTCTTCGACAGACAGACAAACATTACAATTATTGTCATTACTTACTGAACGGCTGAGAGGTATGGGCGCTGAATAGTGACTTGTGACTTGGTGAGGCATGCCGATGTCTTTCGTACCAAGTGCCATCGCAGGATCATTGGGTATCGCTAAAATGACTTCGTGACAAACTAGCGACTAATTCGTGAAATTCAATTAAGGCGGTCTGTTACCAGCTTAGTCCGTAAACGCCAACTCGGGCTAAATGGGCAAGTGTTAAGCTTCCCGTACTTCAATTCTGTTTAAAGGGTTTCTATACGAGACCACCCTGAGTGAAGGAGACAAAGCGGTGCTCACGGAACTCATGGCTGGAGCAAGTCGGATGACGAAAGGTCCTGCCGGGAGGGGCTTGGAATGGAAAGGACAGATGCGTGGAAGTTTGCTCAGGAGGATCGTTTGGAGTGGAAGCGGCAAGTGAATGAAGCAACGCGCCCCATGGTGTATGTTCCCCGTTAGTCAATATTTCGGTGTTGCTGACTGGCAAGCATAGGCATAATCGCCAGCTAGTAACCTTGGGACTTGGAACTTAGGTGATGGGTCTGTGGGTATTGCTTGAGTTAATACATTTTTAACATCACATCCACAGACACCCGGTATGCGGGATATAAACCCTGACGAGAGAGAGAGAGAGAGAGAGAGAGAGAGAGAGAGAGAGAGAGAGAGAGAGAGAGAGAGAGAGAGAGAGAGAATGCAAGATTGGGCAGAAAGGTCTTTTGATTAGGTTATAAAAATAATAATAACACCCTGGTGACTGCACCTAACAAGCGTGGGTGTTTGTAGAGATGGGGCGCGCAGTGTGGTAGCAAGGAATGGAAAGAGAAAGAAAAATAGCGTAGGCGACGACGGAAAAGTATTAAATGGTACAGAAAAGAGAAAGATAGATACAGTGGATGAATGGATAAGAGATAAACTTTAGAAGCAATATCAAAGATATATATATATATATATATATATATATATATATATATATATATATATATATATATATATATATATATATATATATATATATATATATATATATATTTTACACAGTAATTTACTAATATAGTAGTATAAATTGGTCACCCCCTCACCAGTATTATTTACTAAGTAAACTATAAGAACAAGAATAGAAAAAAATAATTTAATCTTACTACTTATATGATTGTTTTGTTAAATACGAATGGTATAATTGCAGATAATAAAGAAAAAATAGTATGACTGAAAAGGTAGTATACATTGGACAAAATAAAAAATAAAAAAATACATATCACCCATCAATTACTCCGTTTTCTGTCATCGGACCCACCAAGGCTGTGTAACGTCACCTCTGCATACAAGTCACCCATCAATTACTCCGTTTTCTGTCCTCGGACCCACCGAGGCAGCATGACGTCACTTCTCTGCCAAGCCTCTCACGCGCGTGAACAAACTTGTTATAACTAGACTTTCGGATAGAGTCCATCATCCCGGGACACAGGGCCAGTATGACATCCGGGTTACCACAGTTTACCTTCCCCAGGTTTTTCAAAGTTCCCATTTATCGAACTGCTCGAAAGGGAGGATGAACAGCTGGGTGAGCTGCACCCCGACTGCCCGGGCCGGGATTCGAACTCGGGCCCGTGAAGTGCTTGCCTGGCACGCTAACCACGGAGGCTTAAGTAGGAGAGAAGTTGGGTTCGAGCGGAACGTGGAGTGATGGAAGGGTAAGTTATATGGAAGAAATATTCAGAACGAGCTCATGCTCTCTCTCTCTCTCTCTCTCTCTCTCTATCTATCTATATATATATATATATATATATATATATAGATATATATATATATATATTTATATATATATATATATATATATATATATGAACAAATATAACAATAAAATAATAAGGTTTGAGGAGGATTCGTGGAATCACAAATTCTATGAATGTAAATCAAGAGAAGAGACAAGAATGATTAATGCAAAATGATGTCGGAAGGAAAGAAAATGTTTAAATAGTAAGGGAAGGATCGGGAAACAGGTGCAAGAAGAGGTGATCGAGTGGAACGCTTAAAGGAAAGGTTGGGGCAGTATGAAGAGGAGCTAAAGGGAAGGAGAGTAAGAGGAGCTACGGGAAGTAGATTATAATGAAGGTGGAGTGAACTATGTGAATTAGCGAAAGGATCAGGAGACGACGGGAGGCGGGGCAGGGAGGAGGAGCAGGAAAAGGAGGAATCGAAAAAGGTCGTGCCATTGAATCAGTCTCCGCCAGCAGCTACATCTAACAGCACTTACCGGCCCAATCTTTTAACACACACACACACACTCACACACACCTCTCTGATAGCTCAGTTGGTAAAGCGCTGCCCTGCCAGGTTTCACGGCCTGATAGGCGGCGGTTCGAGCCCCGCTTCAGCAAGATGGGGTGTGTGGTGTGTGAGGTCCTGGCACTACCCAGAGATCAACTAATGAGCCTTGCAATTACTCTAATCGGGAGGGTAATTGCTGGCGTTGTTTGAAAGACATAAAGAAGTACAGTTTTCCATACTGGAGTGTGGATACATGAAATGGATTAAACAAAGACATTGTTGAAGCGGGCAATATCCATCCATATAATGAAGGAAAAGTTGGACAAATATATATTAGGAGGCAAGAGTGTCCAAGCTTGAGCTCAGGCCCTGTATACTACAAATAGGTAAATACAAATTGGTAAATACACACATTTCATTACTTCGACCCTATTCGGCTTTCCGTATTTTCCCCCCATTCAGTGTTGGGCGTTAGTGATCACACACACACACACACACACACACATATATCGTCTAACTGTTCAGTGGTTCTTAAAATTTTTCAGCTCCGATACCCCAAACTTCAACTAGTTAGCCTGATCCTCCCTTTCCAATATTAGCCTACTACTCCAACTTTTAACTTTTACTTTCCTGTAAAAAAGAGAAAACAGGACGGCTATTAATAATTTAATATTTTCCAGGATTCCGTTTTTGGATACCCCCAAGAGCCGGTTTCGATACCCTCTGGGGGTATTGATGCACTACTTGAAGAACACCTGGTCCAACACGTTAAAGTGTTGTCGAGAGAGAAAAATATGAAAATGCTGCGGGATGAGTAAAAACATGGAAAGCTAGCCTAATAAGATTAAAGTTAAAATATTAGTGTGTGTGTGTGTGTGTGTGTGTGTGAGAGAGAGAGAGAGAGAGAGAGAGAGAGAGAGAGAGAGAGAGAGAGAGAGAGAGAGAGAGAGAGAGAATTTGTTTCAGGACTACTAGTAGGTTATGAATAGTTTATGTAGCGATATAACCCACGTTACATTCCTTTATTGCTGTTTATATATTGTACAGCACTGGTCATTTTAACACTGGATGCTGGACAATATAAAACACAACATTAAATAGAACAATAGGCTATCTCATTAAATAAACTAAATATTGATCGTCTACTGGAAAAAAAAATAGTTGAGGCGTATATGTGAAGTAGAGAACAGCGTACATTTACCTCTCATACGCCACAACGTCGTGGGCAGAGTGGTCATGTTATAGTAAAGTATGCAGGATAGAAAACCCCTGCCTTGGTTATGATCTGAGGAGAGCCTCTCTCCGCCACGAGAGAGCGAACGAGCGTGTGTTTTTAAGAGGAGGCGGTGGCTGAGTGGTCAGCGTGACGGCCCCGCGTTCAGGAGCTCCAGGAGGAGTGCGGGTTCGAATCCTGACCGCCGCACAGCTGAGGTTTTTCAGTCACCGCCGAGTGGCCTAAGAGTAAGACTACCCACATGCTGGCCTGAAGACCACCGATCAACCTGGGTTCTAGATAACCTCTTCAAAGAGAGGCTCAAAGATGAGTTCCGGGGGGTAGCATGAGCCAACACAAGATGGCGCCACTATAAACATTCGCTTGCGCCAGAACGGGCTGGGCCGACCATCAGGCCCGACCGGGAAGAAGCCTTGGGTAAGTAATCAAGAACAACGAAATCTGACATGCAGACTCAAAAACTAAAACAAATTATCTCCGTAGCGTCGGGCAGATCTCTTTTGCGAATGAAAACGAGTCTTTAACTACATAATAATTGGATGTGATGGGAGTTAAGATTGGGACCAAGAGTTTTGCTAATATGTAGTTAAAAGTTGATATATATATCTATATATATATATATATATATCTATATATATATATATATATATATCTATATATATATATATATATATATATATATATATATATATGGTTGAACGCGATAGCGAGTTCAGTGTTGACTATTTTCTTAAGAAAATAATCTTTCTCTCGAATAATTGTCTTATTCTCTTTTGTCAGTTTGGTAATGACTTTACCGTAGGTGTGAAAATGTGTACTTACGGTGAAGTCATCACCAAATTGACAAGATAATAAGACGAAAGAAAGAATTTTCTTAATAGTCAACATTGAACTCACTATCACGTTCAACCAGACATGTTTAAGAGAAAATCTCCTGCCCATATATACCCTCAATATATATATATATATATATATATATATATATATATATATATATATATATATATATATATATATATATATATATATATATATATATATATATATATATATATATATGGGGGGGGGGGGGGGGGCGGGGGTGGGTGTGTGCTGTGGGTGTGGGTGTGTGGGGGTTGCTTACTAACGTCTGACCAGTGCTTGATTCGTGATCCTGCTAACCCTCCTCGTGATCATTGGAGTTCGTTTAACCACTCATTTGGTGCTGCTGGAATCTCGCACACAGTGACACTGTTCTTCCCCTAACGCCATCAAAAGTGATGTCCCGCAGGGCTCTGTTCTATTTACAGACTCTTTTATGTTGTTCGTTGATGATCTTTCTAAAAGAACTGTCCTATCCTTTCTTATGCCGATGACTCCTTTCTGCATTTTTCAGTAGAAGACCCTCCCCACAGGGTTGACGCTGCAAATCGCTTAACGTCAGATATTCCTATCATTTTTGAATGGGGCAGGAAGAACTTGGTGTCCTTCAATGACTCAAAAATCTCAATGTCTCCACCTGTAAACTCGACACAATATTCAAATTATCTATTATATTTTCTTCCATAATACACCTGTCTCCTTCTTATACAATGAACATTATCGGTCTATCTTTAACTTAAAAACCTTAACTAGAAACTTCATAATCTTATCTCAAGCTAAATCAGCTTACTCGAGGTTGGGCGTTCTGTATCATCTCCACCAGTTCCTTTCCCACTTTCAAATGCTGTCCATAAACCTTGGTCTTGTCCGGCCTCTTTTGAAGTATGCATCTCATTTGCGTGGAGGCTCCACACATACAGCTATGCTAAACAGATTGGAGTCAAAAGCTCTTCGGCTCATCAACTCCCCTCCTCTTACAGCAGTCTCCTCCCGCCGCATTGTTGTATCTCTTTTTATCTTCTATCGACATTTCCATGCTGAATACTCTTCTGAAGTTGATAACTGTATGTTCCCTCCCTCACGCGGCCCCACTTCATACGACCTTATGCAAGAGTTAACCAGTATCATTAATATTTTATCCCTTTCGGCGGTAAACTTTGGAACAGTCTTTCTCTGTTTGTCTTTCCTTCTGTCTACGATTTCAATTGTTTCAAGGGAGGAAATGCAAGACACCTCTTCTTCCGATATTGACCTCTCCTCTGGCTACTCATTCTTTTTCTCTTGTTGGAGCAGCGTCTGGAAGGCTTTTTTGTTTGTTTTTTGCCCTTGAGCTGCCCCCTTTGCCTTAAAAAAATCACTCAATAATCTCTTAGAAAGGGGTTAGTCATTTTTTTTTCGGCATTAGCGCATCTCGAAAATCAATCTACTCATGTGCTTTTCATGGCACAGCCACTGCACCACAGAAGCAACGTTTGTGTGTGTGTGTGTGTGTGTGTGTGTGTGTGTGTGTGTGTGTGTGTGTGTGTGTGTGTGTGCCCGCTTTCGAAATAACCAATAGAGGCATGTGCTTTTGTACTGATGAGATAGTAACTTTTGTGTGTGTGTGTGTGTGTGTGTGTGTGTGTGTGCCCGCACGAAACTACTAATAGATGCGTGCACTTCTGTATGGATGTGGTAGTACCTGTTTGAGAAACAAAAGCGTGTGCGATGGACAGTTAAGTGTACAGGGGCATTGCCTGTGAGGGCCTTGTTTGAATCACGAGAACATCTACAGTAAAAGGACTTCATTCACTAAATTTATGTTGAGAAGTCGTGGCACCAGATTGTAGACGATTCTTCATACCGCAATAGTTTTCGATTATTGATCTGACATTCACACGCATTGTAAGAGACTCGCTCGATTGAGTCTATTAGAAAAGATTGTCAACGTAGAAATAAGGATACTTGGCGAAGCTTACACGTAGCGTTGAAGTCCTTCATGGAAACAGGCAGCGGCAGTCAAAACTTGCTTACCTCAAATATGTCTTACTTTTTGCCCATTGTATCACATCGATTCTCTATCCATGTTTCGCTATGCCTCAACGATGATTTTTTCCTTTTGGCCGTAATATATATATATATATATATATATATATATATATATATATATATATATATATATATATATATATATATATATATATATATATATACACACACACACACACACACACACACACACACACACACACACACACACACACATGCGGAAATCCATGTATATTTTTGGAAATAACTTTTCCTCACTTTTAAGATTGTCTCACTTTATCTAAAACGTTTCATTTGGTGGTTTCCGTTGCGCTATTTAATTTTAGTTTCTTATTCTTTGCTATAACCCCGCCGCAGGGACTCGGTGCCAGCGATACAACTACCGACTCCGCTTACTGGAGTTCAGCCGGATCGCCCACCCTCCACGGCTGTGTTTAGGAGACTAAAAAAAATTCATGGCCACCGTCTCAGCCCTCCACGCTCTCAGATGGTGGCGGGAGGTCAGGCCGAACAGTCAATGAAGCGATAATCCATTAAAAATTTTATTTCCTTACTTACGTCATCGAATAACTTAGAGGGCAGGACTGCAATGGAGGCAGGGAAAAGTTTTCGCTGGAAATATATCCCTGAATGAGACATATGCGCAACAAGTGTTTGTCGTACCTCCGGCAGCGAATGTCCTCACCACCACCACCACCACCACCAGCCAATCAATGGCAGCGGTTGCTGCCCACCTGTAACATTATATCCGCTCTGCTGGATGGTACTCCACCACGACGGCAGCCTTACTCTTCCGAGAATATCTTAAGGCCTAACTCACGGCATCGTATAAATGCTAATGTTTACTTTTTTTTTTATTTGTATCACAATAACGGTGCCGTATTTAATATAATTGTTTAAGATTAACTGTCTCTACCTGTGGAAAAATCAGAACATATATACAACTAATAAATTTTCAGGCAATAATTGGAAAAAAGAAAAGTATGAACATGTATGCACGCATGATGTACTATTCGGGTGACCACAAGGTGTGTGATCCGAAGTGAAAAAATCGCCTCAGTGGGTGAACTAGACCAGTGTACTCTGCCTTCCTGATGATAGAAGTGCCTTGGGCACTCGCATGGCCTACAGCGCCGCTTCTCTCCTTTAAGGCTCTTAATATTTTAGTCCTTAAATCCCCGTTCAGATAGCTCAAGTCAAGTTTCTTCTTTTGTTTGAAGGTAAAGTGCATATCTGCACTGCTCAGATTCGAAGCTTAGGACTTTAATACACTCATAGAAAACTTGCTACCGCTCTTGGCGGAGGAAAACTACTTTTCATATCCTGTGCAACTAGGCTCACCATCACACTTACTTAATTAAAGGAGCGATGGCGCCGATTTAGCAGATACTGAGAATAATATTATGTGAGCATTTCTAGCAGATACATTCTACTCTGTCCATCATTACAGATACAACGTAAGGACGCCTTCTTATGTAACCTCTGATATATTGGGTGATGGTAGCTCCACCCCCAAATATCAAGGAGCACAGATGCCACTCAAACCCCAAAGCCTCCTCACACTTTTGATTATGTTCCTCTTCATCGATGCACCAATATCCTGTTCTTTGTACCTTTTCTTTTTAAATTTACCAGTTCCAAAACATTTATTTGGCAGAATTTATCGGTTTACTTTGTCAGAGAATGGTATATTGTGGAAATAACTGATACGAGCTACATAATAGGTCTTCTGTTGCCAAAATTTTAACAAATCGCAAATCGCGGTGAAGGGAAGAAATATAAGGTAATTGAATCTCTCGTGCTGCCACTAGCTGGGTATTAGCAAAGTGGCATTCCCCTTAACATGTGTGTTTGTGTGTGTATGTGTGTGTGTGTGTGTGTGTGTGTGTGGAACTAACACATACACACACTTATGCTTATGTGTGGGGGGATGGTATATATATATATATATATATATATATATATATATATATATATATATATATATATATATATATATATATATATATATATATATATATATATATATATATATATATATATATATATATATATATATATATATATATATATATATATATATATATATATATATATATATATATATATATATATATATATATATATATATATATATATATATATATATACTCGTATAATTGAAGCACCACGCGGAGGATTGGGGTAGGCGACAGAATGCGCCATTTTGATTTAAGACCATATAACACTGCTTTCGCCCTTCCTCTATCATCTGAGCAAGTCGCTTACTCCAAAACGCCAGGAAATAGGGTAAAAAGTTTCGCGAACCAAAGTGGTGGAAGCGCTCGCTGGGCCGCCGAGCCAGGCTGAGAGATAACATGGGGTATTGTACCCGGGCTAGCTGTGTGTGGCGGTAGTTCTTCGTGATGTACTTATTTCCAATAGTGAAAAATACTGCTTTGTTCATGAAAACAACATTAAACCATCTTTTTTTTTTCAAATCACATTTGTAATGAATCTGTCCTCAGACAAGTGCATAACATTCGACAAGGAGTTGCATTCTCACCAGCACATCACACGAGTTATGGAACTGCATTTCTTACCAGCACATCACACCCTTAGTGAAGCTGACTTTCATCCTTAGACATCACACTAACGACGGAGACGCTTCTCATATCAGAACATTATATCAGCAACGGACCTTTCCCTCAGACCATCACAGAAAACTAGGAATCGAGCTGATTTTCACATCTGAACAACAGGGTGTAACCCGTCTACACACCAGCCCATTGCACCAGTGATGAAGTTTTCCTTTCACCAAAACCTCTCACTATTGCCCGGCAAACCAATACGTTACACTATTGTCCACCGACTCTAAACTTGAGCCCTGTGGCTTGGCCTGGGGAAACCCCCATTGTTTACAGATCTAGCGATGACCTGCGCATGGCGATCTGTCTCACTGTTAGTCTGTACGTTATCTATTTATGGAAAATATATATATATATATATATATATATATATATATATATATATATATATATATATATATATATATATATATATATATATATATATAATTTTTTTTTTTTTTTCTGACTAAAATTTCGATGAGTTTCCTGTGAAATGTAGCCGACTTTGAATCTCTCGAGAAACTAGCGGTTGGTGACCTTGTTCACACGGGCTGAGGCGAGATTCACAGAGATATGCGTGCTTATATAAATAATATATATAAAATATAATGCATGAAATATATAAATAATAAAATAAATATAAGGTCGCTACTTTGCGGATTTTCGCCTATCGCGGAGGTTTTTGGAACCTAACCCCCGCGATAAACGAGGGATTACTGTATTTCTACGGATTTACAACGAAGCAGTGGAAAAGTGGGTACCAAGGATGAAAAGAGTGATATAATAGAAAGTGTGTTGACGCCAAGCAGGAGAAGGAGAAGGCATGGAACAAATGGAGAAAAAATAGGAGGATAGATCTATGGAATGAGTACAAAAGGAAGAGGAATGCATATGTCAAAATAACAAGAGAAGAAAAAAGGAATTTTAAGAAAAATATTGTGGATAAGTGCAAAGACCAGCCAAAACTATTTTATAAGTTCATAGTGGGAGTAAGTAGGAAGACACCTACCGAACGGGCGTAAGCTACTCCCGGTGAGGATATATGGGAAGCGAGGAGGGTGCTGAAGCCCTTCAAAGACCCTTCCCATGTCCTCACTAACCGTTTCCCTTTTGTCTCATCAATACCAGAGAGCAGTTCAGCATGCTCTCTAAAGACAGTTCCTCTCTCTTTTTACACCACACTACATTCACACAACACACACACCTTTTCCCAAAATTCAAAATTCAAAATGGCGAAAAATTCCAAAGCCTCGGAGTCCCCGCCTGGGAGGGGGACCATAAATTCCCCCAGGGAGGACTCCCCTTCTGGCTGCCGACTTGAGAGGTGTCCTGATGACTCCTCGAACCTCCTCCTTATCAATTTCTGCAACATTCGCGGTCTTCGTTCTAATTTTCATTCAGTGGAACACCATCTCTCCTCCTCTAAACCTCACCTTCTCTTCCTCATCGACACACAGGTTTCTGAGGCTACTGACAGCAACCTCTACTCTGTTACCTCCTACAATCTCTATCCTAAATTTCAATCCAAAGCTGGATGTTGCGTCTACGTGCGCAACGACATCACTTGCTCTCGTGCCCACGACCTTGACTCTTCTGATTTTTTTACAATCTAGCTAAGACTTCATTGTCATTCTATTACTAAATACATCTGTGCTGTTTATCTCTCACCTAATTCTACTAACTATGTAAAATTCTTTGACTATTTGAACTCTAAAGTTGAGCACATCTTGACTCACTCTCCCTTCGCTGAAATCTCCATCTTAGGAGATTTCAATGTTCACCACCAGCTTTGACTTTCATCCTCTTTCACTGAACATTAATTGTGTTCAAATTCACTAAGTGGTAGCACAGTCGTTACTTCCAGTAGGGACAGGCTGACACTGCTGTGGGCAATGCCTGCTATGCAGCTGCCTTGTCATGTTCCATAGCCCTGTGGCATCACCTATGGACATCCAGGAGTCAGGTGCTCTTAATATAATATATGCAAAAAATACACTAATTACATATTTACAAGCGGCAATGAATAAAGCAGTATATTTTTTTTCCAGCACAGTTCATACTGTTTTCATACATTAAGAACACTAATTCATGGCTCTTCGTCTTTTTTTCTTCCTCTAACCTAATTCATTTAGGCCAAAACGTGCCACTGCACAATTTTGTTTTTTGGCAACCAACATTATACTGAGCAACAGCTAATGCAGGCATTTATATTTTACGTCATACACAATAATTATTTGCATCTATCTAGGGCTCAAAAACTTGCAAGAGATGCTGCGACAGCCGTCCACGAATTTTATTGGGTGTTTACCTCATTTTGTCAGACGATTTTTTTCCATCAAAAGAAAACATTACATATTACATCCCTGTAAACTAAGACTTAACACCACTTAAGGTCAAGCGATAACTATTCGAAAATTCTCCGTTATGTGTGTTTTTCCAAAAACCTTAACGCCGTTAACGGAATTAATGATTTAAAGCCGTTTGTGTCCAACATTGAATATCAGTAATAACAAATGTCAATAAAAACAACAACGATAATAATATTAAGAATAAGAATGAAAATAAGAAAAAAATATAAATAATAATTAAAATAATAGTCATAATAAAGTGAATGAACATTTCATGACGAGATGGCAACTGGTCAAACTTGCACTGTAGGAAGGGAAAACATTATAACTCACCCACATACCTCAAGTGATTAGCTTGTAACGCTGAAAGGGAAAACAAAGCAGGAACAACATGATGTAGCTGGGTACTTACACAGAGAAGTGGTAGAGAAAGCATTTCCAGCCTGTGGGGCGTTCAAGGAAGTTGTAAACGCGGCCCTGAAAGGTGGTCTTGACCGTCTTTCTCTCCTTCATGAGATAACGACCCTCCCACAAAGTGCGAGCATCAATCACGGAGGACACCAAGCCGCCTGCAACACCCACACACACACACCTGTCAGGCATGTCAGTTCTATTTGCATTACTTAAAATCACCCTACACCAACTGTCTTTTATCAAAACTCACTTTCCAGTAATAAGTGCCACAGACTTCACTGCGGGCTCAATACCAGCACTAAATTAACAGCTATTATCTCCTTTAACACCTACAGCAAAACAAAAAAAGACACAACACATTTGTCAATGATACATTCTTAACGCATCGATACACACAGTCTTTTACAATCATTTTCAGTTGAGTGCTCACTCGACTCATAAAGGTAAATATTTTAAATAATTTGAAACACTGACTACTACTTTGCCAATCAGTCAACAGTGGCATACGTCCAGGGCGGGAAGTGGGCGTCGCCTCGTACAACTTACGACGGTAAAAGGTTGATTCACACTCTACGTAAACTGACCGGCACTTTTCAGTACCGACAAAATATCATTTAATTATATATATATATATATATATATATATATATATATATATATAGATATATATATATATATATATATATATATATATATATAGCTAGGAACGCCCAGCCCTCACCAGATTGCCATACGGCAGACACTACCGCATGCAACGCGAGGATCAGAGCATCACATCCACCTTTGAGCAGCTCCGCATTGATAATACAGATACCAGGTGCTTTTCAACCCATCAACTTTGGCATAGCCTCTCTGGCTTCACAAAAAGTATTTGGGCTATCATCGATGAGTGGATCACCATTCGCCACCTGCATCCCAGCAGCTGGAAGCTGCCTACTCGGATGGGCCACCATGTACAGCTGCTTAAAGTACTCATCCCAAAGGGTCTTCTGTCCCTCCCTGTCCTAAACAAGGCAGCCAGCCATCTGTTGTGCGGATAGCGCTCACTAGAGTGGGAGGCTCAAAAAGTAGCTTCTTCAGGGCTCGGTAAGCAGGTAGAAGGTCATTTGCATTGACATGGTCTTCGACATCATCTGTGAGAGAACTGACACTCCTCTTCAAGTCTTTCAATAGGAGAGTTGTAGGCTTACGTAACAAAGCCGTATATTTGCTCCGATCCCCAGCAAGCCTGTCAGAACGTCTCCCCCGAGACAAAAATCACGCAAGATTACAGGCGATCTATAATATGCACTTCTTGCAGTTTGAATACTTTAACTTTTGAAGGCATTCCACAGTCCTACAGAGCCATCAAGGGTGCTAGGCATATTGAACCAATTGAAAACTGTAAGTGCATACCTATGAGTACATGCGAGATCCCTCAGTGTCTCGAGATGGAACACTTTATTGTTGCATAGCATGATTTTCCTTCATCTGACATGAAGCATGAGTGTTGCAACAACAAGCCTATGATCATGTGCAAGGAACCCAGAACTCCGGAAAACCTTGCAGTTCAAGAGAATCCTCCAACAAGTTGTTACAAGGGTGTTGCAAATCTTCAATAATAGCTGATTCATGCACCTGATGGGGTCGTGTGCTATTATTATTATTGTTATTATTGTTATTATTTTTTTTATCAGTAATAATAATGACATTATTATCATTATTGTCATCTTATAGTTATTATTATTATTATTATTATTATTATTATTATTATTATTATTATTATTATTATTATTATTATTATTATTATTTATAATAATAATTCTGTGATTTACATTTTTGAATATTTACTATATTTTCTACCGCGATGTTTGCTTCCAAGTCCTTAGCAAATTTTGGTCAGTTCGGTTTGGTGCAACCTCATGACAAAAGAGCAAAACGTTAATCTTCGTAGCGTTTGGCCTTTAGATCATGGTTGAGGCCTGGTGATTGTGGCTGATATCTTTGGAGAGTAGGAATGTAGGAGTCGAGCGGCACCAGTACCATTTCACTGACACACACACACACACACACACACACACACACACACATAAAAAAAAAAAACATACAGTTCAATGGAAATTCATCATTAAAAATATAATTCATGCACTGACGATGTCTTGGCGAAAGAAATTAAGCCTCATTATTTATGTTCCCTAGCATAAGAACGTATATTTTTACTGTCCTAACATAATTATGTCGACGAAGAAGAAATAGAAGGAATTCATGTAGTACCACAAATTAAGGAGCACCTTTCGAAAGAAAAGGAAGGATTATGGGACGACAACAACAACAATAATAATAATAATAATAATAATAATAATAATAATAATACATAACGAAAATAAAGTAGTATATACAAATTCAATAAAATAACGGATTAAGCAAGCATTGACCAGCGAGTTGAGGCTATCACGTTTAGCCTGCATCCCGCTGCTCTACTGAACACTATGGTGATGCATCACAAAGCTCACAAAGTTGTTCACATGCATATATATATATATATATATATATATATATATATATATATATATATATATATATATATATATATTCCATTCCCTGAACAGATAAGAATGGCCGGGCTGTTCTACGACTGGTGACGGGGACTAAGTAAATCTAAAGCCGTCAACTTACTCAGGGTAAATATACTTGGGCGCTTCTCTGAAATAAATATAGAGAAATTGCGTTAAATTTTCGTTACAACAATAATAATTACTCCTTACGAAAGAGCTCTGCAACCTACAATAAATGCCTTAATGTTTTGTTGACGCGACTCTGTAGATTTAGAAGAGTCTACGTTAAGCTTTGAGAGAACCAGCTCTGAAGGAGAAAGAAAACAGCATATACTGACGGCAACTAATGTAGTGTAGTTTGTTAAGCAACGAAAACCACAAATACTAAATATCAAGTATGTACTTTTACAAGCCATTAGGAAGTTAATATACAAAAAGAAACACAAAACATGTACTGACAAGAGCAACATAACTATATGACTGCCACTTAGTTTGGAAAATTAAAGCAAAGTTTATAGATATAGATAGAGACAAGCATAACAAAATCACTTACAATGACATACTGCAGAGTGTGTTGCAGCAACCTTCTAAGAAAGTCGTCGCGGAAGCGGTCATCAGGACGGCCAAACATAAAATAAAGCTATTGAAGGGGAAAAAAGATCGTGGTCTCACCTGCACGCCCGTTCCTCGAGCTCTCCTGCAAGACGGACGTAGTGTCTGAGAAAGTGACGCCAGGTGAGCTGGATTTGGGCTCCTCAACGCCCAACACAGTTACGGGGTTGCGTAGAGGATTAGGACTCTGCAAAGGCGGGGGGGCGCTGGACTCCTGCGAGCCTGAAGACACCGTGATGGCTAGGGACCCCATTGCTGAAGCTTCTTTTAAGCTAGGGTTCCTTTTTCTTTTTGGAGACATTTCCAGATGTGGCCTGGATTGAAAATTGTATGGGGAGATCATAGCATTCGCTCTCGACTCCAACCTCTGGCTGTACCTCCGTCCTCCACTATGTCCGTCGAGGCTGCCCATGCTGAATCCCTCTGTGCCAAGGTCTGCATCGTCGCAGTAATATAAGTCGTCCATGTCTGTTTCCATGATGTCCTCCGAACACTCTGTGTTTTGGTCCAGGCGGCTCTGGGCACTCTCTCCCATGCCAAGGACGCCGCAACACCTGAATGAAAACACAAGGAAGAGTTGTATAGTCGTGAGTTCACGCCATTCGTAAATACTCTAACAGTACTAGTTAGTCTATCCGAAATAAAGTCAGTCCTATAATTAGACGCAAAAAAATATACTTTCATACACTTAATGAAAGGTTTTACACTATACTGATATTTTCCATAATATTACTAGTTAAAAGAAAATCATTGCAGTATTGTTGATAATTGGAAGTCTATGAAAACATTCGTTTATTTATATATCAACTTGGAGGGTTGCATTCCTCCCAAATATATTAATCGTCTTCATAAATGTCTTATTGTTAATCAATTAACTAATGCATATTTTTTTCACGTTTTTTTTTTTTTTTTTACAACAAAGGAGGCAGCTCAAGGGCACACACAAAAAAGAAAACAATAATAAAAAAAAAAAAAGCCCGCTACTCGCTGCTCCAAAGAAAGAAACAAAAGAGGTGGCCGAAAGCAAGGTCATATATCTTTCTCTTTGTTATACAATGAAATATGGCTACTACGACTATGCCTTCTCACGCAATTTTAATAGCAAAGAGTCTTTGTAAGAGCTGCGGCTCAATAGATAAGAGCCGTATATACTGTAAAATAAAAAGTTTTGCAAGGTAAGAGGCCAATAAACTCTCTCTCTCTCTCTCTCTCTCTCTCTCTCTCTCTCTCTCTCTCTCTCTCTCTCTCTCTCTCTCTCTCTCTCTCTCTCTCTCTCAAATTATATCCTGCTAAGGCTAGCGGTACGGTTTTTAGTCGCTTAAGGACCGTGATCCACCACAGTCTGACATGTTAACTAATAACCAAGTAATTCACTCCTGCCACTCTTTGGCATTACTTGGGATTACTTAAGCCTACAAGCCGACCTTTGAGATACACAGTAAACGAAAACTTTTCTAATATCTCCGGCGACAGATCTAAATAGGTACAGTACTTTCTGTACTGTGTCCTGTGATTCGTTTTCCGTTGCAAGGAACACACTCGTAAACTTATGTCTAGGTAAGAAGGCAGGGAGCCAGTACTACACCGTGTTGTCCTCGGCGAGGAACCAGATAGTATGATGTGGCCCAGCGCCTTCCAGAGCCGTGAATTTCAGTGGACTGAACATTCTTTCACACAGCACGCTTACGCTCCCGGTGTGGTGTCATGAGACATCCGGCTATAATAAGACATCCCATCCTGATCTGCGCATGCACGGAACCCAATGTTTACAAACACAGAGTGCTGATATCGTCGTTTGTCCCAGGCAAGATGGCGGCAAGGCACCATGGCAGCTATTGTGGGAAAACGGCCAAATTCAAGGATGACATTGACCCTATTATTCAGATACTACTAAATGGAGAGTATCCAAGAAACATGACCGTCAATGAGAAGAGAAATCTGAGGAGACAGCGGGAGAATATTTACTGAAATACAAGGGTGCAGGTTATCTCATTTATCACATTTACTGACTACAAGGGGTGTAGGTTACCTCATTTATCATTTACTGACATACAAAGGGTGTAGGTTATCTCATTTATCACTTTCAAAAAGATAAAGAATAACTTTGGTGGGACGTTTCATGATAGGCAGTCGACAAAAGACACGGTACCGGTGCCGTGTCATAGCTCATCCACCCTCTGTTTGTAAACAAACCCCGCGCATGGGCAGATCAGGATGGGATGTCTTATTATAGCGGCTGTCTCATGACACAACACCGGGACCGGATGCACGCCCGGCGCCCCACTGCGCCTTTCGGTCCCGTGGTTAGCACGGCTGCCACCCAGTTTTTCCTCAATATTTCACTGCTTTATTTGCCATCAACATAGAAAGTGATGATAATATAGACTTAGGCCAATTTTATATTTCGTTGAGATCAGTACTTTGGGACAAGACACTAAAGGAATTTAAATCTGCCTGCGTCAGCATGAAGGGAAGGGTGCTGTGCATTTTGGTGGCATCATGATGTAGGGTCTTATCCAGACACTGTAGTTGTTCATCAAATGCGTCCATGGACGTTGGAAAATGGTTAAAGGTTTTGCATCATCATTTTTCGTGATCCTTGTGTATCTGTTCGTTCAGAGGTTGCATCCATTGGATTTTGCACTGTTGCTTTTTCTTTCCTCTTCCTTAGATGTAAGAGGTGCATGACTCTCAGACGCTGCCGTTGCGGGGAACACACTGGTGACCTTATATCTAGGCAGGGAGGCAGGGAGCCGGTTCTACACCGTGACTGTCCACGGCGAGAAACCGTAAAGTGTGGAAAGCTTACGGGGGAGAGAGAGAGAGAGAGAGAGAGAGAGAGAGAGAGAGAGAGAGAGAGAGAGAAAGGGAGGAGGACAACATTCGCAGAAATCTTTATTTTCTTCATTTTTTTAAACATGGCCTGACATCATAGGCAACACTGCTTCTTGGCGGACCATAAGCCATCATGGCATGATCTACTACTATATAGCTACACATCCTCCCCACCTGGCCCTCATCTCTAAGACATTTCTTCTGCCCTCATATACCATCTCGTTCCTTCATTTCAAGAACAATGGGGACAGGAGAGCTTTTGACTCCGTCCAAAGAAAATCGAACCACACACAAACAGAGAGACAATAGAGTCCAGGTTAGGGAGAAAGGATGTATGAGACAATCAAAAAGAGTGAAAAGTGAAGGGTGCATAGTAAAGGACTTGAAGTAAAGAAAAAAAGAAAATCGAGAAAATGAGTGGAAATATAAACGGTAGAGGAAGTAGGAAGAAAAAAATAAGATTTGTTGTTCAAATAGGGGAATTCCAAGAATGGTTGCTCTGTTTATGGAAAAAAAAATCAGATAGGCAAGGAAGGAGTGTTTGCAAGATAAGAGGAGACGGCAGAGAAAAGCTGGAAATAAGCGTGAGAGGTGGTAGTACAAAGAGGGGGTTATAATCTACTTCGCCGCCAGTGACAATAACGGTGCAGCGCAAAGCTTATCACAAGTACTAATCGTAAAAAAATAATAATAATAAACTTACGAGTAACATATCTAACCAAATCAAAGCTAGCCCTAGCCCAACCTAACTTTCCTAACCTAAGGTACCTAACCTAACCTACCTATGGGCTTCGCCGCCCGCGATTGCGCAGGTTCTCACAAATATATCACGACTATTTTCACTGTTGTTTTGATCTCTACACCAGTGCTGTCCAAATTTTTTCGCCTATTGTACCCTTTATTACTTTCTCCTACTGTTAAGTACCCCCTATGACTGATTAAACTCTTATTATATTATATTTATATTATATTATATTTAGGTACACGTACATTACGCGTCCTTCCTAGGTACCCGTCCCTCCCTCTCTCTTTTCCTTCATAGAAGATGGTCTTTTCAGGTACCCCTTTGATCTATGTTGCGTACCCCTAAGGGTACGCGGCCCCAATTTGGACAACACTGCTCTACACTATAAAATTGGTTTCGGAAGGTTTGAAGGTTAGTAGAAAACATAATTATATGGCAACAGAAGAGCAAGGGGAGCGGTGGCTGAGCGGTCAGCTTTCCGGTGTGACGGACTGATCGGTCCCCCCTGGTCCCCTTCTACTGCGCAGGCGCCTGCTCGTGTTTACATGCGTTACTCGGCCCACTCCAAAGAATAGATCCGCTCAAGCTCACTAGTACCTTACCAATATCAGTATGATAAGCGAGATGATTGTGTATGCATCAATTGGTGCTTTTAAACCAACTCCTCTTAAGCTAAGTTTTATACTTTTTTTAGAGTTTTCTGGACGCTTTCATGTTTCTTGAATTGGATTCAGAACAATGAAAGCGTCCCCAAAACTATAAAATGTGTAAGGGACAAGCTTAAGAGGCGAGGTTTAAAAGCAACAATAGGTGCACACACAATCATCTCTCTTATTACACTGATACTGGCAAGATAATATTCACTATTATTTCGGTGTCGGAGGTGAACATTTTTGAGTGGGCCGAGTAGCGCATGAAAACACGGGCAGGAGCAGGCGCAGCAAGGGGGGGACCAGGGGGAACAATCAGTCCGCCACACCGGTGCGGCGTTCAAGAAAACATAGGTTTGTATCCCGCCCGCCGCGACAAACAAGCGATTTTTCAGTCATCGCAAAGTGGCCTAAGACTACCCACATGCTGTCCCGAAGACTATCAATCAACCCGGACTCTATATTCTCTCGAAAAGAGAATCAAAGATGAGTTCCGGGGGGGGCAGCATGAGCCAAGCAGGACGGCGCCACTATAAACACTTGCCTGCGCCACAAACGTTAAAAAAACAGCATGTAGGAAACGAAATATCAGCGCGTTAATGAAACTATATATATATATATATATATATATATATATATATATATATATATATATATATATATATATATATATATATATATAGGCCGACCCTCAGGCCCCACCAGGAAGATGCCTACCGGCGCAATAGGCAACGACGTAAAAAAAAAAATATATATATATATATATATATATATATATATATATATATATATATATATATATATATATATATATATATATATATAGGGGAGCACAAAGCCAGTGAAACTCAGTACCGGTCCCAAGCCCTGATAAAGTGGGAGGGTTGCGTCAGGAAGGGCATCCGGCGTAAAAGATTACCAATACAGAATGCGGATCACAAATTTAATGAGAGCACCATACCGGACCGGTCGCGGCCCGGGTCACCAACGACCGCCTACGGCGCTGTTCCCCAACACGGTGCCGGTGGACAGTATGTGACTGTTGGGAGGAGGAGGAGAAGAAGAAGAGGAAAACAGGCACGGAGGAGGGAAGAAAGAAGGAATGAAAGAAAAGCAGAGATAGGAGTGGGATCTGGCACCATGACTGGCAAAGGGAGAGAACTGTGTGACATGATGGAAAGGAGAAAGATAGACATGCTGTGTGTACAGGAAACAAGATGGAAGAGAAGTATGGCGAGGACTATTAGAGGTGGTTGCAAGATATTTTATCATGGCGTGAACGGGTAAAAAAACGGCGAGGGAGTGATATTAAGGCTGAGGAGGTTATCCGATAGGGTAATGTGTTTGACGATGGAAACTGAAGGGATCCAAATGAATGTGATAAGTGCTTACGCCCCCCAAGTTGGCTCTGAGTTGGAGGAAAAGGAGTTGTGGAGCGAGGTGAAGGAAGTGATACAGAGCATACCCAGAGAGGAAAGGATCGTTATTGGAGCAGACTTCAGTGGACATATCGGAGAAGGAAATACGGGTGACGAGGATGTGATAGGCAAATATGGTTTGGGAGAGAGAAACGCAGGGGGACAAATGGTGGTTGACTTTGCGAAACGGAGGGGGATAGCATTAGTGAACACCTATTTCAAGAAGAGGGAGGAGCACAAAGTTACATATAAGCGGAGGAAGGAGGACGCATAGACTTCATACTGTGTAGGAGATGTACGTACACCCATGTTGTTGGGAGTTACGAAGTGTCCAATGTGCAGTTATTGTTTTATTTGTATGGGTGTAGCATGTGATGAATCCATGTATTTAGGTATACAAACTTGCATCTGTTATAACGAGCAAGCTAAGTTATACAAGGAAATGATCGGAAATAGCGAACTTGCAGCTCAAATAAGGAATAAAGTTCGTTTCATAGGCTACCAATAGTTTGGATCCCTCGGATAAAACGAATTTTCGAATATACCGTCACCATCTTCCCCCAATTGGTTCGTTAAAGCGAGGGTTCACTGTATTATTATTAATGTTGTTATTATTAATATTGTTATTATTATTATTATTATTATTATTATTATTATTATTATTATTATTATTATTTAATATTATTATTATTATTATCATTATTGCAAATATTATTATTTATATTTTCATTGTTATTATTATATAGGGCAGAAGTTTTTTCTTGATTACCACCCCTAAATGATCCCCCTCCTCCAACGTCTCGTTTGTCTTTGTATTCTATTCGTCATACTATTTCTGTTCTCCTTTTGACCTCGTAAGTACCCTTTCGTTTCTTCTCTCTCTTGAAAACTCTTAGCGGCAACAAAAAACACTGATCTCGGACATTGATTTCCAAAATACCTATGGAATCAATAGCTGATCAAAGAACTCAAGATATCCTGTCTCTCACTGGTCTATGCCGGAAGGTGAGGCTTGCTCTCAATTTCCTGAGTGTATTCTTTTCCCCACCGCCTCCCCCACCCTTACCCCCTCGACATCTCTCACAAGTATTTTGAAAGCCTGTGTCATATATTTTATTATGTTACCCAGTGTTATATATATTTGAGAATTTTATAAATATGCCCTTGTGTGGTTCAGTGATGTGTGTGTGTGTGTGTGTATGTGTGTGTGTGTGTGTGTGTGTGTGTGTGTGTGTGTGTGTGTGTGTGTGTGTGTGTTTTACGTCGCGGCCTATTGCGCCGGTAGGCTTCTTCCCGGTGGGGCCTGATGGTCGGCCCAAGGCTTCTTCCCGGTGGGGCCTGATGGTCGGCCCAAGGCTTCTTCCCGGTGAGGCCTGATGGTCGGCCCAAGGCTTCTTTCCGGTAGGGCCTGATGGTCGGCCCAGCCCGTTCTGGCGCAGGCGAGTGTTTATAGTGGCGCCATCTTGCATTGGCTCATGCTGCCCTCCCGGAGCTCATCTTTAATCCTAGAATCTAGAGTCCGGGTTGATAGGTGGTCTTCTGGACAGCATGTGGGTAGTTTTAAGCTCTTGGAGGCTTTGCCTGTCTTCGTCAGTGCGAACCGAGTTACCAATCTTTGTGTCGTCTGCAAATTTACTAATGCGATTATTGAGTCCAACATACATGTCGTTGATGTAAATAATGAAGAGCACTGGGCCAAGAACCGAGCCCTGAGGGACGCCACTAGTGACCGGCGCCCACTTTGAGTTAAATCCGTCAATCACCACTCTTTGTTGTCTGTTCCTCAACCAATTTGCGATCCATTGGTTTACTTGACCGTCAATACCTATTTGCTTTAATTTATAAAGTAATTTATGATGTGGGACTTTATCAAACGCTTTCTGGATATCAAGATAGACTACGTCCAATGATTTGGTTACGTCATAAACTGAGAAGAGGTCGTTATAAAAGGTCAATAGGTTTGATAGGCAGGATCTTTTGTTACGGAAGCCATGTTGTGAATCCCCAATGAAGATAGAAATAGAAGGAGGAAACAGAGTACAAATTACTGTCAGTAGCCTCAGAAATCTGTTTCGTTAAGGAAGAGGTGAGGTTTTGAGGAGGCATGGTGTTACACGAAATGGATATCAGAGCGAAGACCTTGAATGTTGCAGAAGTTCAGGAAGAAAAAGTTGAAAGAGCTATCAAGACACCCCTCGGTGTTGTAACCTAAAAAAGTAGAATTCGATCTGGGGACATTTGTGCCCATAAAATTTTGAGATGATGTATATGTTGTTTGTTTGTAGTGATGTGCGGGAGTATGAAAATTTGTCTTTAGAGAGTAAGTTGAACTATACTCGGCGTCAATGAGACAACAGGGTAACGGGAAGTGAGGACACGGAAGGGTCTTTTGTAGGCTTGCAGCACCCCCTTTGCCTCCTGTCTATGCCTTGACGGGGGTGCAATGTAGATAGATACTGATATAGACATTCTTAATATGCATTTGACATGACCCGATGCATCATGATAAAAATAGATATAATGCTGTTGTTCCTCTTTTGTTGGTATTATTTTACTGCCTTCACTTTATTTTCTCTCTCTCTCTCTCTCTCTCTCTCTCTCTCTCTCTCTCTCTCTCTGCCCACAATTCACCTGTCGTTTCCACCTGCAGCCGCAGGTTTTAGACAGATCACACGCTGGCCGCACCGACGCCCAAAGGCACACATCCAATCAGTCCACTGCCCCTCCGTGCACACACACACACACACACACACACACACACACACACACACACACACACCGCTGCGATAGCTCATTGGTAAAGCTCTGCGCTGCCAAGCATCACGGCCAGGCAAGC
>NC_066554.1:112500-170000 GCF_024679095.1 Eriocheir sinensis | reverse complement strand
TTAAATATTGGTAACATTAACCATTAAACAATAATGTAGTAAGGCTTCAAATAGAGTATGAGTTTTTATTTTTTATTTTTTTATGTTCCCTTGCCATGCAAAGAACATCGTTGAATCGAAAGATACTTAGCGGTATAACTGCCAGGAGTACGTCTTTCTTCTGTAAAAATAACTTTAATGGAAAAATCTGTTAGATTTTAACTTAATCTTTTCGGATATGATTTATTTACATCAGGGTTCCTCCCCCATACCTTTTGGATATGGTAATGGATATGATGATCGGTGTGACAAGATATCAATTTATCTAGTATTCTAGGTCATGCTGTCTTTCGCTGATGTAGTGAAACGCAGCACCGGCAGTGCCCGGCCCGCAGTGGTTCCCAACCTTTTCTTCGGCGACCCCAATCATGCACCTCTAGACACGACCGCGACCCCACTTGTTTAGTTGTATTTGTGTTATTATAATATAATAACATAAAATAAAATAAATGGTGTTATTATAATATAATAACACCATTTTTTTTATTTTGAGGTCTTGGGGACCCCAGGAAAAACGCTTGGCGACCCCACTTGGGGTCGCGACCCCAGGGTTGAGAAAGGGGGTAATAGAGGAAACTTATGGAAAACCATGGACTTAAAGTAGCAGGGAGGTGTGTGGATAAATCTAAATACGTGGGTATGACGGTGATTTGAACATAGAGATAACACGCAGGGTCCAGTAAGAGTGGATTATAGTACAAGAGATGATTCCAATCTTTCCTTGGAAAGGTTTTGACATCTTATCCTAAGTAAAAAAGTATGCTGAAAACGATGGTTGAGGGCTTGCAAGCCTAAACCATTGCGTTTTATCAGATTTCTGCAATTTTTACAATTTTTTATGCATTTTTTTGCGATTTTCGGTTCTCTATTTTTCCTTTTATTCTAGAGTCATTATGCTGATACTAAAATCATATTTGAAATGTAAAAAGGTCCGTGAAATTCAAATACTGTATTTAAAAAGTTATAAGGTGAATATTTTGCAAGCAACTGCACTTAGGATGAGCACCTCGAACTTTTTCTTTGTCAACAACGAAACCAAGAGATGCATGTAGGAATAATTACTGCAATAGGAGACCTCTTAAAAAATCCCTCAGAAAGTGAATACACAAAGTTAGAGGCAAAGCCAAAGTTTGTGAAGCTGATGTCTGATAATTTCAGATCCTTCGGCGAAACATTAGAAGGGATCCATGGACCTACTGCTAAGTACTGGGCACAGTATATAGCACTTGTGGATATCCACTTACTGTTTAGCAGAGCTGTGCGAAGTAATGATGTGGACCTTTTCACCTATATGCTTGGAAAAATGACAGATGTCTTTTTTGCTGGTGGAAAGCCAAATTATTCAAGGTATATGACTCCTCTTTACTATTTCAAATTGCTAAATATTGAAGAAACGCATCCTGGTTTGACTCTGAAAGACCAGCTTTCTAAAGGAAACCTTTCTGTGCGATTGTCTTCAAATAGTTTTGCAAGACAACCGGTGGATATGGTTGTAGAATGCGCTGTGAATGCAGATGCAGCCTCTCAACTTACGGGCATAAGCTCATTTACACAGAGTCTCCCAGCAACTAGACGATGGACCTTAACTAGAGCTGCAAGAGGTGTTATTGTTCAGGCCTTGTTGGAAAAGGCAAGCATGAGCAACACAGATAATCCTTCGAATGAGCTGCGAAATTTTCGGATTAAAAGAGATAATCAGGACCTCGCAAGTATATCAGCCAAAATAGATGAAACCATTAACCCCTTTAGTGATGACCTGCGGGAGGATAGTAATCTGTACGTCTTATCGACAGGAAAATCTGCACCTGAAGACGTTAAAGAGGATCTCTTGAAGTTTATACAGACCGGTGAGGCATGGAAACAAGAGTTTATTGAAGGCTGTACCAAAGACCCCGACAGATTCGAGAAACCCATCATTTGAAGGAGAGTGAAGAATCTAGCAAGTGCAGCAGTTGCAAGAAAAGTTAAGGAAAAGGATGCCAAACTAGTTGTACTGAAAACAACCACCGATTTGCTAGGTCGACTTGTATATCTAGCCTGCACACAGGAAATCGATTTAGCAAGGGTTTTTTAATACCCTCTGACACCTTTACCACGGTCTCTGGCAGGTATCGATGGCTCAATGAATAAGATATCTAAGTCAGCCTTAACCAATCATCTGAATGATTTGGTGTCACATGGTGTACCAGATGAAATTGATGTCATCATATATGACATGATGGCAATTATCCAAGCTTTACCTTCATTCCAGATTCATATGGTGGCCTGGCAAGGAAGCTTTTGATCATGGTGTGCAAACATATGCCAGTGAGGTTCATGCAGTTCTTGATATATATGAAAGGAGCATCAAAGACGTTGAACAGGAGACTAAAGGTGAAATTAAATATGACAAGGTAGTTATCAATGGAAGCGCACAAACTCGACCGAAAAACTTTAAAACCAGTCTGAAATCCAAGGGCTACAAAACATCCCTAATCAAATTTCTGAAAAAAAAATGGAAAGATGACAAATATGCTGAAGTGATGCAAGCCAAGAGGGTAATAGCAACCCGTGCAAAAGAAGCACAGAGCTACAGAAGTGAGGGAGGCACGGTGCACAGCTCAGAAGTCCCCATGTATTGCTGTGGCCACATAGAATCAGATACAAGAATCTTTTACCATCTCTGCCAGATCGAAAGTGGTAGTAATGTTGTGAGGGCAAGCGATATTGATATACTGATTCTCTTGTTGTTCTTCATTTCACAGGTAGACCTGAGAGTATGAATGGATACTAGCCGGTCATCAAATAACACAAGGCGATACATAGACATTAATAACCTGGCAAACCATCTAGGTAGTCAAGTATGCAAAGCCCTGCCAGGCCTACATGCTCTTACAGGGTGTGATTATGAATCCAGCTTTACTAGAAAGGGCAAAATAAGACCACTGCAGATTGCAAGGGAAAATGATGACTTTCTCAAAGGTCTTTCCATGCTGGGAGAAGAAATAACACCAGACTTTGGCAGCAGCAAAATTATAGAACAGTTTGTTTGTAATCTTTATGGGATGCCAAAAGCCACATAAGTGAATGCAGCAAGAAAATAAATTTTTGAGAAGTATAAGCCAAAGAAAAATGAACTTCCACTATCCAGCATTACTGGGCTAGATGCCACAATGTTACCCCCATGCCATGACTGCCTTACGCAGTATATATGTAATATGTACAATATGTGTAATGATCAAAAAATTATAACGATAAAAATAAAATGAGAAACCTGTGTGTATACATTGATTCCATGCACTTTATCTAATAACTTTCTTATGTGATTAGTAATAACACTCCAATTCTCCGTAAATTGTAAATTTGCAAAATAAAAGTGATATGCACATAAATGCCACAATTACTTACCTATTAATATAACAACATCTTAAAAATTAACACTATTTTTGGTCATCTGGCACCTAGAAAATACCTATAGCTTGCAAAATATTCGCGTTATAACTTTTTAAATGCAATATTTGAATTACACAGACTTTTTTACAATTCAAATATGATTTTAGTATCAGCATAATGACTCTAGAATAAATGGAAAATAAAGAACGGAAAATCACAAAAAAGGCATAAAAGAATTGCAAAAATTGCAGAAGTTTGATAAAACGCAATGGTTTAGGCTTGCAAGCCCTCAACCATCGTTTTCAGCATACTTTTTTACTGAAGATAAGATGTCAAAACCTTTCCAAGGAAAGATTGGAATTAAAGGGGGTCATCTCTTAGACCATTATTATTAGAGTATGCTGTGTGGGTTTCTATAGCAGTAGGTATTAACTTTGATAGTAGTGATAGTAAAATACAGCAGTGAGTAATGGAGCTGATCATGTTCAAATATAAGAATGCAAGATAAAAAGTTGGATGGAACTGAAATGAAAATGCCTAGATGAATGTATGGAGTAACAAAAAAAGGATAAAATTAGGAAAGAAATAATATGTGAAACAACGGGGATAGTACAAATGTCAAAGAAACAAGAAAAAGATTTGAATGGTACGACCACGCGATGAGAAGAAAAAAAAGGCATATATATATATATATATATATATATATATATATATATATATATATATATATATATATATATATATATATATATATATATATATATATATATATATATATATATATATATATATGAGGAAGATACAGGGCATGAGGAGGAAGGCCAGCAAGTGGATGTACTGTGTCGCAATGGATCTAAGTGAAAAACGGCTGTCAGACGAAGATGCGTATGACAGGGTCAGGTGGAGAAGAGCTGCCCGAAACATCGACCCAATATAGTAGTGGTAAGGGATGTTGAATGTTGAAAGTCATGACGTGATCATTCTTGGAAATCACCGACTTATAAAGAATATAATTGAATGCTATTTTGTAAAAAAAAATACGAGTAAGGATAAACTTAAGTTTTAACATAGCAGACTACTATTTTTTTTAGCCAGAGCTGTTGAACACGCATGGAACGTGCTTCCACTTTCGGTGATTCAGTGCAACACTAATGATGGAACGCCAGTTTTTTAAGCTGATTATTACCTAAGATTAAGAAAGGTATGCAACGTCTTGGTGACCATTTGACTGACCCTAGCCTGAGCAAGAATTGACCCCAAATCAAGCGAAATTCTTGGGTTTCTTGTTCTGGCGCGTCAGATTTTAAAGAATTCCCCCATTTCTTGGCTAGAATGGGAGTCCTGCGCAAGCCGCAGCGGGACTGGGTACGGCCACTGTCTTGCTGGCCGCACCTCCATAGGCCTATGACGATGACCATTTCCTGAGCTTCGTATGGGTAACCCTGCCAGGTGGGGGTGGATATGGAGTTCACGAGTTTACTGTTATGTTACAGTTGCATCACAGACCATTTTAAAGCATCACTGTAGGATAAGTGAGAACTTCCCGGCATGAAACATCATCGTCATCTTTAGAAACAAAAAAGTGAAACGATGCCATTTGTAAATATTGTAGAAAAAAGGACGTTTTAAGAAACTCCGTCGCATGCAATGACGCTAAGTAGCTGCTGAATTACTCCTAATGAACTGTTGACTTCGTAACTGTGACTAAGTTAACGCGTGTTGTCCTTGATGAGTGACAAAATGTGAAATAGTGTTGATTCATCCAATCATATGGACATGAAAGAGCTCTCTGGCGGATTACAGGAGGAAGGTGAAAAACAGTCAAGAAGGGGGGGTCGTTCAAGAAGGCCATATATCGCCAGATGACGCCTCAGTTGGTTCAGGCGTGAAAAAGTAAGATTAATTCAACAAAAGAATTGTCCAGATTAATTTGGTGCCATCGAAAGTTAAAAAAATGCATTATTTTATCTCTGTATGGACAGCTAAATATTACAAACGCATCGACAAAATTCATGCAATAGTATCAACATACACGTACCTTGTCCTTATGCTAGGTGTTGATGGTTTCGTTCGTTGTCCTAGTCACCTCATTCCTTTCCTGACCATACAGGACAACGGCAGCAAAGGCAAGGATGTGGAAGTGATCGACTTACGCTTGGAAGTACTACTGTATGAATCCATGGAACTCTTGCCTTGAGTAATTTTTTTGCCGATGAGTCACTAGTCAACTGTTTTTATTGAATGTTGTGAGGAAAGTTACTTCTGAATTTTAAAGTGCTGTTTCCGTTTGCACTGCATTTAATAGATGGCTTTTCTCCTGGTGGTCCTCCGTCTTCCAATTTTTTTAGATATATTCGGCTCAACAGATACCATGCTTTCAGAGTACCTATTGAATGGCATGAACAAATTTTCTAAGAATTATAATTTCAACTACACACTTGTAGACTGTCAATATACTTAGCGCAAGGCATACCATGCATGCCCATAATTATGAAAACAGTTTACTCTTCTATCGTCATGACATCGATGAATATGTATGATCTTCATCGACTCCCAAGTAATTCCATTTCTATTTGAACGCGCGAGTAATAATTTTTCTTTGCTTTTATTCCCAGCTATGAAATATGATATCACGGCACTCTTAAACACTGTTCGTCTTTTTACAATTATGTTGTTAAGACAAAGCGTCTTGTTCCACTCGTAACAAGTACTCTCAGCCATGGGTAGAGTGTGAGAAACCCATATGCACGGCGAGCATTTACAGTTTGAAAGTGACTATATTTCCATAACGACACTCCAGTGTTTCCTTTCAACAAGTGTCTGTCAGCAGAGCTCCCTTGCCTTGGGCCACTGAGGTATCAAGGCCCCACTAGCACGTGCGCCAGGAAGCAGTAACGCCTTTCTCACAGTACCAACCTGACGACTGATGGCGAATATCTGATGCCAGAAATGTAAGAAGGAGAGGTACAGAACCACGTTCAAGAAATGTAAGACATCGAATGGGAAAATAAGGCGTTAGCAGACGCACAACCATACTGCTGCCAAGGCAGCGCCGGACTGACGACTGAGCCACAGCCCGTGCCGCCGCTCGCTATGATCGGGGGAGATGGAGAGCAGGGGGCGGGAGAAGAGTACACTGCTGCACTTCGTGGCGCTTTGTTGGCTGCTTATAAATACCCTTCTAATTGCTGCCGATTTTTCTTTCGTGTACATTGACAACCACTATTCACCTTTTCATTCACGTGCCATATCGGTAAAATTACGTGTCTGTATTGATTACTACATGGGCGATTTTTTTAACCCACGCTCTGCCTTATTCCTACGTAATGTAAGCTATATTTAAAAAGGTCTAATTCTTATTTGCTCCTGTATTATTAAGAAACATAAGGAAAAGCACATCTGGCCAATAGTAACTTGTTACCATATTGATCTAAACTGCAGCTTCGGTGATACGGTGTTAACGCCTAACAACTATATCCTCCTTCCGCTTCACAGAGAGAGAGAGAGAGAGAGAGAGAGAGAGAGAGAGAGAGAGAGATGCATCATGGAGTGCCGTTTCACAGCGGCACTAAACGATCGATTGATGTAATATTTATTGAAGGGTAAAGATATCAACAGCAATATGTACACGAGAAAAAATGGGTGTGTAATCTTCAAGAATTTAATGAATGTGTATCTAGAAAGAAAAATAAAGCACACTGACAACGCTAGAAAGAGAAAAACCATGAACAGGAAGAAGTCTCCTTTTCCAAGCGTGTAAAAAGCACCCTATTCCTTGTAAAACCGAGAGATTTACATAGATTTACATAAAAAATCAGACCACACAGACCCCATGGTCCAGACTAGGTGGTCTGTCCTTAAACCTAAGTGATTCTACATTAGTCAGATGGCTCCAAAACGTTGCAGTTCAACTCTAGTTAATGTTAAGTTGAAGGAAGTAACGGTCGAGCTTGTTTTTGGAGTCAATCGTGTTACACTGGACCACTGACGGTGGGAGCTTAATTATTCCATTCTCGCACTACAACGTTGGTGAAGAAAAATTTGGTGCAGTCTGAATTTACTTGTCTACATTTGAGTTTTACGCCATTGTTCCTCGTACGCAAAGTGTCATCGATCATAAACAATGTTGATCTGTCTACATTCGTGAAACCATTAAGTATTTTAAAACATTCGATCAATTTTCCTAAGAGGCGACGTTTCTCTAGAGAGAACATATTAATGGTGGAAAGCCTTTCTTCGTAAGAGTTGTTGCGCAAGGAAGGGATCATTTTTGTTGCCCGACGCTGAACACCATCTAATTTAGCAATGTCCTTTGCATGGTGGGGACCAAAACTGTCCCCTCTGTGGCATGTTGCTACAGCCGAAGGCTAGGCAGCAAGGCATTGTTACATTAAAAACCGGCCGAATCCGCTTCCAAAATAGGTAAAATTATGTTTTTATTACCTCAGTTAAAAGTCGGCGCGGTGCTCGAAAGGCCAAAAATGGCGCGCAGCAGCCTTATACACAGGGCTGCCTATATCGGGACTCTCTCTATAACTGTTCACCATTGCAACGGAGTTGCTATCAGGTTGGAGTATAGCTGCATGGTAGTCTGTAATTAAAACGACTTGTTAGGGAACTTTTTCGCTTTATTGCCGCGCACCCCCGCACTGCACAAGTGGATGGCATTTCAGCAGAAAGTCTGTCTTGCGGCACCAACGCGGAACGGATCAAAAGAAGAAGAAGCGCGGTTTGTTTTGCCTCCAACTCGACCCTGAGGCCTGAGCTTGAATTTGATCAAGTTGTGCACGCAACCTATAATGACGACATCATCGGGGAATACTTATTTGAAAATAATTACATCGAAGAGGCAAACACGACAATACAGAAATTTTGGATGATAAAAGAAAAAAGAAAGAAAGAAAAACAGGAAAACAACAGACCCAGACACTGGCAGACAGTGAAGAGCTACATCAGCAGGGGAGGTCCGTTACAAAGGCGAAAACCTCCCGACCGTCAACTCGACTCACGGTGATAGTGGAGGTTGAAAGATTACGTCTTGCACTTGGCTAAAGCTCGTAAGACGTATAGAATTCACTTAACATGGCATCATTACGGTGTATCGGTACTAGGCCAAGTTTCATGCTGTCTTTGCTGAGACAATCAAAGGATCAATTTCCGGTAAGCAATGTTTCAGCTGAGAGCTGGCTTACGTAGTAATTATACTAATTAGTCTAAAAACTAACTCGACAAAATTTTTATAGAAACTGTTAGTTGTTCAGTATTGGTGATTTTATGCATTACACATAGGCCGAACACACACTCACCTTGAGTGTTGGGCCTTTTGCCCCTGCCAAGCACCCAACTGATCGGTCCCCACCCCGAGGGCCCTCTGGAATAAGAAATAACCAGCGGGACTTAGCTTGTTTGTAGAGGCTTTCAGATATAGTGGTCTGAAGGTAATTGTGGAGAATCATTCCGCGCCTCCAAAATACGATATTACACCTCCATATTATAGTTACGGTAAGGGACTAAATACATGTCCCGGTTAAGATTTGTTTTAGTACCGTGCCAGTATTTCATTACCTACCTTATGAAACATCACTAGCTCTTCATATAGCTTTTCTACAAACGTTCAACAATCATGGAAACACTTTCAAAATCTAATTCAAGGACTTTATTGTTGAAAATAGGGGATAATATTCACGAAAGCGCAGCGTCCTCTGGCAGTGGCCGCGGCGGCGGTGCAGTCGGTGTTGCGAGAAATACCTCCTCGCAGAAATAAATCACATATACATGTGGGGGGGGCAGGTCCAGACAGACTTGATAGTTCTGGTACCATCTTAGTTGCAGTCCTTCGAATCCTTTCAAATTTCCTTATGTCCTTTTTCTTGTGGGGTGACCAAACTACCGCTACCGTACATACTCTAACCTTGGTCTAATCAATGTTATTATTTTTTTCATCATGTCCCCATCCAAGTATTGATATGCCACTCTAATATTTTGCAGCAGACTATATGTTTTTCCGAATATCTTATTTATGTGCTTCTCAGGTGTCAGTGTATCTTGTATTATAATTCCTAAGTCTTTGTGTTTTACAAGGCCTGAGCTAAGCTCGGATAGTTCTGTCTCCTTGTCCATATTTGTCCAACCTCTGTGTGTCTGTGTATTTACCTATTTGTATTTACCTATTTGTAGTCTTCAGGGCCCGAGCTAAGCTCTAATAGTCCCGTCTCCATATCTACATTCATCCAGCCTTTCCTTCATTTGATGGACACTGCTCGCCTCCACCACTTCTTCCCGCAATCTGTTCCATGTGCTATGTGCAAAACTATACTTTTTGAAGTCACTCAAACAGGTTCCTTTAATAAGTTTCTTTCCATGTCCTCTCAGCCCCTGCGTTCTCACAGTTAACCTGTACAGCGTTTTGGTATTTTGTAATTTCCTCCCCACCCCAGCGTCGGAGGATTTTTTTTTTTTTTTTTTTTTTTTTAATAAAACAGCTTAAAAACATGAAAATTTTTCCCTTTTTTCCCCTTTCAAAGTTCCTATAGGAGCTCTCAAGAATCATTAGTGACTCTGCAGCAAGTGTAGTACTGTAGGATGTTGATTTAGCATGAGCTAGATACTAAAGACATATTAATCAATTTTGTGCTAAACTGATGTTTTACTTAACCCCTTCACTCCGGCGACGTCTACGGGCGTCCGACAGCGTCACCTTACGGAAAGGGTTAGTTCTCTTCTAAACCTCTTAATCCTCTTCCATTTCCTCTTAATCCTCTTCTAAACCTCTTAAGAGGAAATGGAAGAGGATTAAGAGGAATTTAGAGGAGGATTGATAGGTTTAGAAGAGAATTAATCCTCTTCCATTTCCTCTTGACCCTTTCCATACTGTGATGCTGACGTCTGTGTCACGGATGGAAAGGGTTAAGTGGAATTTATTATTTTGTTACTGAAGAGGTAAGTTTATTATGAAATATACATGTTACCATGCAAAAACAGGATAAGAATTGAGCAAGGTCTGTTCCTGGTTGTAAACTTGCACCTTTTTCCAGGGCTTACAAAGAATTCACACATCAGGTGCTCTGAGTAAGGAAGGTGAAGGCCCTCAGGCAAGCTATTTTCCTCCTGTAAAATCTGCCATGCTGCCAAAGGACACATTCAAGGGAAAGACTGCCTTCATCACAGGAGGTGGCACTGGCCTGGGACAGGGAATGGCAACTCTGCTCAGCTTGTTAGGGGCAAATGTTGTCATTGCTGCCAGGTAATAATAGTGATAAATATTAAAGTAATATTTAATGTGCTTACTTATTTGCTTATATAAATCAATTTCCTCAAACATTTTGCAACTCAAGGCATACAGGTACCTCTCAGTTTACACAAGCATTGTTTCTGGCGAGTTTGCATATTGTAAATTGCTTCACATTTTCCTCTGGAACAAACCTTTAATTCTAGGGCCACTTTTTGATCTGCTACTTGGACATGTGCTTAATATGGAGCAATAATTAATGCATTCTATCACCATTAGAGGCAAAAGGCAGTTTCTATAGATCAAGTTTTAGCTTTTCATAGATCCAATGCTCAAAATCACGTGTTTTTCATTTGTCTGCCATTTCAGACGCCTCTCTGTTCTGGAGACAACTGCAGCTGAAATATCAGGTCAAACTGGGAACCCTGTTGTTGCAGTGCAAATGGACATTCGTGATCCTTCTGCTGTATCGACAGCTCTTGATGTGTGTGAAGCTAAATTTGGTCTTCCTAACATCATCATCAATAATGCTGCTGGCAACTTCATATCGGTAAAGTATCAATATGTTTACCTGTCCCTCATATGCTGCACCTAATTGGGGCCACAAAACCCGTGATATAGAAAGTTTGTAATAGCCAAACAATAGACTTCATGGGATTTATTCTTATTGGTTCCTTGACTTCCCTTACTTATTGTATCTCCCATTTTTCCTCCTTTTCTCTAACTTTTAGTGGCAGTAGTAACAAACAGCTTATTACTGTACAATAGAATGCAAATGTAATTTCTTACATTGCTGGTAACCTTCAGATACGTAGGGGGCAGAGGTTATGGTGCAGTATGGTACAAAAGTAGGTTGTGGCAAGGTATGAATGGTAAACATACAATAGGATAGCATGGTAAAAAGAGTCATCATAGTACAGTACAGTACAAAGTTAAGAATGATTTTTCTGTATCTTTTTCATGCCTTTTCACACCAAGCCACTGCTGCTTGAGTCTGGGTGTGGACCTGTCTCAGCTCCCTGACCAGACCTGAGGGGAGGCCTCTAGAGTAGCAACAGTAATTAACCCACCTTATCATGACCTGAACCCTGACTTCAGAAGCTTGGTCACTAAGCTGTGTTTGGTTAGGAAAGTGTGGCCTCACAGCCCTCTCCAGGAAGTCTGTGAGGTACGCTATCAAGTGCGGTATGATATTTTATTGTATTAATACAGTATGAAGGCAATACATGGGTATGGTATGGTATGAAGTTACAGTACTAAATTTTTCTTTGGTATGAATTATAATAAAGGAATTGTACCATGCCATACTGCATGCTCTGGTATGGGAAATGGGGCTCCGAGGTTTGGGTGAATGTTATTCCTGCCCACCCCGGTGTGCCACAAACTCGGCAAGGAGGTTATCAGCTTCATTGCTGAACCCATCAAAGTCAGCCTTTTGGAAGGGTCCTGGTTTAGGCTCTAAGGTAGCAGGGGTGTCAGGAACAGTGAAGAGGCCCTGGCAGGAGCTTGGAAGCTGGCAGGAGAAAAAGACACCAAAATGATGTGGCTGAGAAAAGATCTGAATGAACAAGAAAGAGTTAAATTGAGTGAACTTAGAGGTGAGGTGAGTGATTTAAATGAGAAGAGATCAGAAGAGAAGAAGGAGTTTTTTGGGAGAGTAATGGATATGAAAGTGAGAAGGTGGTTCATAGGGATGAGAGGAAGGAGGGAAAGAATCTAAAAGAAAAGGAGAAAGGGTGGAAAGTGACATACACAAACATTAATGGAATAGTGTCATCGTGCTTGTAAAGACCCTGAGAGGCCATTTTAACGTAATTTTAGGAGTAAATAAAGCCGTTCGTATCGTATTCTCCCCTCACAGTGTGGCATCAAAGAAAGGAAGCCAGAAATCTTTAAAATGTGCTGATAGGAGTTGGTTTCTGAGTCAAAGAACTCCTCTGCATCCTTGTAATCTACTGCTGCACACATTAGTTACAGGGGCGTCGGTGATGCGATGGTGTGGAATGTGGAGGGAGTGGACAGTGCTTGATTGGAAACAAGATATGAAAGACCAAAATGGTGTTTTAACTAAGCTAGAGTGAAGGAGGCCGCTGTGAGGGACGCGCAAGTTTGGCGCGAAAACAGGTCCTATGTAAGGAGTCTTGGCTTGTAACTCCCAAGAAAAGGCTAAGATAATACGCATTTAAAAGATGTGCAAGTCTTAAAAGTGTTGAAATAATGCAACGTGTGCGTGTGTCTACCATTCCAGTGCTTGAACAGTGCCATACAGCGAAGGTGATGTGAGGGTGAGTGGGAGGATAAGATGATACACTAAATCCTTCTCTTGTCAGACCTCATAATGCTGAAAATATATAGATACTCATACGCTGAACTACATGTAATTTAAATTGATACATACTGTATATTGAACATACTTAATTACAGAAACAGAGCAAACAGTGTATAGAAAAATGATGGTTTTTGGTTTAAACCAGGGGTGTCAAACTCATGGCTTGCGGGATAGTCATAAATGGCCCGCGGTATCACGGTAACTTCAATCTTGTCAATGCATTATCTACCCTTGTTGACCCCCATGACGGCACTTCAGAGTATGAATTGGCCCTCGAAGGGTTTTGAGTTTGACACCCCTGGTTTAAACCACCAACCCTGCTGTACCTAATTAAAATCTTACATATAGTTAAAACCACAATACTGATGAAACTAACAAAGATACACACAAAAGAAAAAAAATGGTTTTATTAGTTGGTTTAAACCATTTTTTTTGTTTTTTTTATTGGTTTAAACCACCAACCCTGGTACTTAGGTTTGACAGTGGCTGAGAACAGAAATTTGGATGAAGAGATTAAGTACAGAAGTGAAAAACCCGATGTTGCTGTCTTAGTGTGTAAAACTTAATATTGTGGTTAGAGAGCTTAAGGTTGGTAGGGGTTTAATGTAGTTTTTTACAAGTTGGTGACTGCGTATGTTTTAGAAATATTCTTTTTCAGCCCTCGGAGAGACTCAGTCCCAATGCATGGAAGACCATCACAGACATTGTACTGAATGGTACAGCATATGTCACTCTAGAGGCAGGAAAGAGACTCATCAAAGCAGAGAAGGGTTAGTAGTGACAACATTTAAATTGATACATAGCATCTTCTTAGAACTCTGGTTGCATAGTAAATCACTAGTTTAGGAGGTTCACATTCATTGTCCCTTGTCCTGGCTCCCCTGCTTACCGGTGTAAACAAACCCGGCGGTGGCGATGATGCCGTCACCCGCGCCTTCTCCTCGCTCATTATTCAGTGTTATTCTTTGTTCTCAGCCTTTAATACTTCGGGACAGCACGATTACCACCTAGCACAGCTCCCACCTTAATTTCCGCGTCTAGGGTTCAGTTCCCGCGCAGCTGGATGATAGTATGAAGACACGTCAGGAGTTCAGCTGTGTCTGTCTGCCATCTTGGCCGTGTGTGTGTGTGTGTGTGTCACATTTAAGTAGGGCGAGCAGCAGGTTGCCCTAAAAAAGTTACTTTGGTTAAAACACACTTTAAGCTTTATATCTCTTATTGCAGTGTACACTCCTACTAAGATGTGTGAAGCTGAAAAGAAGGAGGTGTTTTACATCAAATTTAACTCCATATTAGACCAGTCCCCCGCTCATGATGCACACATTCTTTTGGGGAACTTTGATGCTACTATTGACCCTGAGACAGGTAGCTATGAGGTGTGTTGTTCCCAATGGCTCTGGTACTCGGAACAACAACAATCTTCTCATAAATTCTGTAAGCTCTAGAAAGTTAAGAATTTCATGTTCGATTTGGAAACCAGACCTCCACCGCTGGACATGGTAAAGACATGTTGCAGGGGTACCAGCTAAGGAGATTGACCACATCCTCATAAGCACCTCAAAATTGCAGGGTATATCAGAATATAAAATTCTTTTCAACCTACTGTAGAGTTGTTGCTACACTCATGCGTCTTGTCAGGTCATGAAGTATTATAAGAGTTTACCATTTTGTGTTTCATCTTGAGAAGCTGATAGTGTGTGCACATGAGTATGCAATAACAATTTCCAGTCAGTTTGATGTGCTCACAATTTTTGATGACCTTGTAGAAATGAGATATGCCTTAAAAATGTAACACTCTTAAGCTGCAAAAGAATGCATTCAAGAGAGCACTTGAGGTCAAAGTGTGGATTTTGGGGGATGGGGTCGTGCTGCCAGACTTGCAGGAAATCGTGACCAATGTAGGGCTCTGTCACATAGGATTAGAGATCTCCTGGGGTGATACAAGGAGACTTATATCAGGAGTCTTGTAAAGACCATCAAGGGTCATTTCAGTGGAGATGACCTTCAACCTGCTTACTGACCACTAAAGGAACACCACTCCAAGCCTCTCTCTTATGTGACTTTTTTTTCTGAACACAAGATGGTTGGCTCAACTCAAAGTTGGATGGGCAGAGAGCTCATTCAGCTGAGTACTTTGAGAAGATGAATTTGATGGACCTACATACTACCTTATTTTGACATTTCTTGTTGAAGAGCGCTTCATATTTTCATTATAGAAATTCAGTCCACATTCATTTGTGTGTGATAAATAATGTTCTTTTTTCCACAGGAGGAGTTTTCCTTTCCATTACAACAACATACACTCGGTCTGGTTCTGGCTTTGTTTCACCAAGTGCTTCAGCCAAAGCAGGAGTGGAAGCCTTAACAAGGTAAATATATGAATTCTCCATGTTTTTAAAGCAAGGTTCTTCAAAGTATGAGCTGTAGATCAAAATTATTTGATCAGCAGATCATCACACTGCACACAGATAAATACTTTGTCTGCTTGCACAATGGTAATAATGACATTGAATAATGATACAATAGTACTACCACTATGACTACTACTAGTACTACTACTAATAATAATGATAATAATAGTAACAATGATAATAACTAGTGGGCACCCATACAAATTGCATGGAATTGCATGGATTCTGCTCTGCGTGTCTTGATTGGGTTTGTTGCGATCCCCCCTCAGCAAAAACGTCCCTCTCGCCTGAAATTGGAGAATAAATTACCGTTTTCACATTAAATAGGGGCTAGATCGCTTAACAAACATAAACTGAATAAACTGGCCAAATATGCACCAATAGGTTAAAATATGGTGTTCCTACAATGGGTTTAGTGCCTCAAATTTCAAAGACAAACCCTCAACCCTTAGCCTGAGAGACATAAAGAAATATAGCTTCTCACAAAGAAATATAGAGGTTTGGAACAGACTAAGTGAGGATGTAGTATCAGCGAAGAGTGTGAACAACTTTAAGGAAAAGCTGGACAAATGCAGATATGGAGACAGGACCACACGAGCATAATCCCTGCCCTGTAAAACAACAACTAGGTAATTACACACACACAACAAACAAACAACTGACAAAAATATTGGTAGAAGAAATAGGCTGTCCATATCAAACCAGTGCAATGAGATGATGCGTCCCCATCCCCACTGTCTCTCAGCAATGTGTCCTTGTTTTGTGTGAAATGGTTATTTTCTGCTCCACATCCTAATTTTTTCCCCCTCCTGCACTTCTCCCCACAAGCCTATATACCCATCAGTACTAAAATATGGGAATAAAAGAATTTTAAAGAAATGTGAGCATGGAGGTAAAGAGGGAAATAAGGAATAATATTATCGTGCCAACTCTGTCATATGCATCAGAGACATGGACATGGAATGCAGCACAGCAGTTGAGAATATGTGCAGTGGAAATGAGTTATATAAGAGGTGCATGTGGTGTGTCAGGAATGGATGGAGAAAGTAATGAAAGCGTGTATGAGCAGTTTGGTATGGGTGTGACAGTGAAAAGAGTGGATTGTGGGGTGGTGGAGTGGGTGAAGCATGGTGCGCTGAGATGGTTTGGACACGTGATGAGAATGAATTCGTGAAGAGAGTGTATGAGGGAAGGGTTGAGGGAGGGGGTGCCAGGGGAAGACTACCTCTGAAGTGGATCAATAGGGTGAGTGAGTATTGGAGTGAGAGAGTTGGAAGTAGCAGGATTTAGTGTGCTGAGAGGGAGTGCCAGAACAGGGAGAGATGGAGACACTTCTGCCACAGCCACCCCCAGGAGGGAAGTTCCCGTGGGGGAGCAGGGCATCAGAGATATAGATAGATAAATTCAGTGAATAAATGTTCAACTTGGTACTGCATATTTCTCGCAAGTTTATGTATCCACCTCAAAATTAGCTGTGAATTTATGTTTTTCTTTGTGCGCCATTTAATTCCCCTTATGATGATTGTGTTTAGTTTTATGGCTTATAGATATGTAGGTATATTCAGTGTGACGTTTCAAAATTAGCCTGCTTGGCATTCCTGGATATACCTTAAGCCGTGCTCTCGGCCCAGCCACAGTGAAAGGGTTAATGTGCCTAGCTACAAATCCGTGGACCCGGGTTTGAATCCCAGCTTGGACACACAGCTCACCCTGCTGCTCATTTTACCTTTTGGGCTGGTTGAAAAAGGGTACTTGAGGAAACTTGGGGAAGGTAGAGTAATGGGTTCTTATCCACCACAGGCTTAAGGGCCAATGCAACGGAAATGAGTACTGTGGTGACATGAACCTATGACCCAACTTTTTTACTTATATTGGGATGTCACATGGATAGAAGATGAATGTGATGAATTTGTAGAAAACTACATTAGTAAGAGGAGCAACGAGGCATCATATTGCAGGTAAAAAGTACATATATATATACACAGGAAACTGGAGACTTCTTTCTTTGCCAACTTCTCTCAATAAAATTTACATGGGAATAAAGCTGAAAACCTTTATTTATTTATTTATTTATTTATTTATTTATTTATTTATTTATTTAATTTTTTTTTTTTTTCAGGTCTCTGGCTGCAGAGTGGGGAAGATATGGCATGCGTTTCAACTGTATTGCTCCAGGACCCATTGAAACAGAGGGGGCATTTAGCCGCTTGGACCCAACTGGTTCATTTGCTAAGGCAGCCCATAAGCGCATTCCAGCAGGGCGGATGGGGGAAGTGGAAGAATTAGCTAATCTGGCTTCTTACCTTGTGTCAGATTATTCATCATGGATATCAGGAGAGGTAAGTGATAATTATAGTTCTAAGGTAATACCCCCTTCGAAAGATTAGTTGTATACTTTACTTAAATTTTTAAAAATTACATTTTCTTAGCTTATGACAATTACATCTGTCTATACATAATGCCCATTTTCCTCTGGGATATCCCATTGATGGGTTAGTAGAAGCAGGAGTTCCTTTCTCCTAGCTCATCCACTTGTTATTTGCAACATTCACACTCTTGAATTGGAAAAAGAAACCAGAGGATCAAGCTGAACTTATGAAGTACTGAGCAATCAAACCAACAAAGTACAAAAGGAAAATAATTCAGGTGTTATATTTCAAAACACTTTTTCACAAGAGAAACATACAGGCAAATTTAAAAGATACATATAAGATCCTAAGAAACATGAGAATGCCATTCCACTTCATGGATGAGAACATGATGAAAAAAGATGATTGTGTCAATGATTCAACCAAGATTGGAATATGCAGCAATGTTGTGGTCTCCACACAGAAAAAAATATCAGGACAATATACAGGTGGAGAATCCCTTATCCAAAATCCCTGGGACCGAGAGTGTTGCGGATTTCAGATTTTTTTTGGATTTCGGAATATACAGGCCTTTCTGACATCTTAAGCATTAAACACTATCTTTAAGCCACAGCACACAACACACGGTAATCACAATGAGTAACAAGCGAAGGTGTTACTGTGATGACTGCTGACAACAAACTAACGCATAGCAGCACCAGTTGCCAGGTTGTGTACTGTGTTCTCCCCCCAATCCCATCCCAAAAGCCGCCCAAAACCTGCAGTGGTGGCGTGCAGATATTTTACGCCCAAGGTGTTGACGCAGCAGTAGGTTTACCTGCCCAGTTGGGCACATAAACTGTGGACCTGGCAATCCTGAGCAGCACACAACAGCTGACTGTGGTGGAATCTTCCCATCACATTGTGGAATTTTCCATTTGTGACGTGTCATGTCAGCATTACATAAAAACTCTGATTTTGGAGGTTTTCGGATTTGGGAATTTCGGATAAAGGATTCTTAACCTGTAGTAAAATCAGAGAGCAGCAACAAAAAAAAAAAAAATGCGCTAAGCTAGAGGAACTTGACATAATATGAGAAAAATTGGAAAGATCAGGTTTGCCACCTTGGATGAGTGTGGAAATCATTCCATATGTATATATTGTATGTTTTGCCATTATTGATCTAATACAATTCACCTAGAATTAAGTAACAAGTGGTAATAGTTTTTTACCATGAAAAATAATTAGAAGCGGCGTGAAAAATGTTTCAAACGTAATCAGGATTCATTTGTCAACATGGCACCTGCTGACATGACAACCCTTGTAAACATGAGAGGCCTGGATAGCCAGCGCCTAGCTTTTTGACACTAGACTCCATATGAAGTATACCTTCCCCGCGCTATCAACATTCTCATAACTTGAGAAATACACCAAAAGAAAACCAGGCTGTGACCGTCAAATACCCAGACCTAGCCCGTGTATTCGTACCAAGCTGCCAGTCACGTTGGAATTGCCACCACCGCTGGATTCCACTGATACCTTCACTACATCTTCTGAGTCTCTGATATCCACAGCTAAATAGCAGATTAGGGTTGGCCAATTTTTATTTTGTCTAAACTTGAGATAGGAGTAAGGGAATATTCCAGGTAATTCACTTTCCTTTGATTTTTATTGGTGATCATCATTAGCCTCGAAAGCTGAGGTTATTTCCCACATTGGTGCCGCAAGTGAGGAGTAGAACCGGATGTACATATGGCATTTGCTGATAATAGTTTCGTTCCGCGGGTCAGTGACTTGGAACGACGTGGCATATGGTGCCACACTACACGCGTGGCTTCGGGATCTCGCGGCCCTGCACCAGCCGATGCATGGGGAGGCAACTATAAGCAACTATATATGAATATAGGTAAAAAACAACTTACATAACATCCTGAGCCCATAATTGACTTTAATAGTATAACACTGGCCAACAACAAATTTATCGTCTAAGTTTTTTAGCTGATTTAGGACAATTATGCTGTGCTGAATCCAAAAATCACATTGGTTTTGCTCAATCAGGTCAACTTTTTTTTATCTATTGCCACAAGATATTTTTTAAGTTTTTTTTTTTACACGTACAGTTACCTCTCAATTAACGCGAGGGTTACGTTCCTGGAGATGATGCGTTATTTAAAATCGCGTTATTTAAACAAACCCTCTCGAGTTTCGCAGTTAGTCCTAAATTCTTACCATCCCGACTTTCATGCTTATCACCCCAAGTTTCACGCTGCTTTGACATGTAAGGGTCACATCTACTTACCATCAACGTCACGCACGCTACCTTAAAAGGTAGTGTCATCGCTATATTGGTAATTTTGCCACGAATCATAAATCACAATTTCTTAACTTTTCTACCTGCCCCGTGCCACTGAAGTAGTGAGCGCAGTTACTTCAACTAATACATCAGCTGCACCCTGCAATATTCATTATATATTAGGTATTCACCCAGTTAGGAAGGCAAGAAAAATTGAATAATATACATCTTGAGAGAGAGAGAGAGAGAGAGAGAGAGAGAGAGAGAGAGAGAGAGAGAGAGAGAGAGAGAGAGAGAGAGAGAGATAGAGAGAGAGAGAGAGAGAGAGAGAGAGAGAGAGAGAGAGAGAGAGAGAGAGAGAGAGAGAGAGAGAGAGAGAGAGAGAGAGAGAGAGAGAGAGAGAGAGAGAGAGAGAGAGAGAGAGAGAGAGAGAGAGTCTACACATTCCCAGCATATGGTCACACAATGTATCAGATGCAAGTGTCATTTGTAAATCAAATGAACCAGTGGAATGACTGAAATGGCCTAGCTCACCACTACTGAAATGAGACCCTAAAGAAAGGCAAAAGAAAGAAGAAAACAGGGAAAGTTAAGTCAACTCCTCACCTCACCTCAATTCACTGAAGTTCATTAAGCCCAAGTTAGATGAATAAAAGAGGGGCAGAGAGAATTATTCAGCAGAGAGAGGGCAGAGAAATGAAAAAAAATATATATAAATAATATATATATATATATATATATATAATATATATATATATATATATATATTAGAGAGAGAGAGAGAGAGAGAATGTGTGTGTGTGTGTGTCGTATTTTAGGTTGCGTTCAAAAGCTGTAGTTTCAAAGTGACAACTACACACAAAACCAACAGAATCTGCTCGAGAATAATTATTTTTTATATCACAAATTTCCATCCATTTCTTTCTAAGTTCTTGATCTCTTGGGAGCCGATGAAATCGTAGATTACTGTTTCCTTTCAGAGAAACTGATTGACATCCGCGCACAATACAAAAAGTTGGCATATTCAAAGAAAACACACTTAAGCAAAGTTTCCTATTGAGTGAGTGAGGAGCTCAGATCAAGAGACTGATGGACGTGAGACTGACCTCTAAGAGGAGGTATACACCAACAACCAAGCCTCAGAAGCGCTATTCAGATGCAGGACAAATAACATGCAACTAAAAGACAGGAACAGACACCGGCAAGAGGAAACCAAGTGCGACATAAGCGAAGCTGAAAACAAAGACCTGCGACACTTCCTGCTCTGGTGCCCGGCCTGTGCAGAGGAAAGAAAAACGTGTGTGAGGCTGCAGCAGCCTTACGTGGAAGAAGAGGATGACATCATTGGAAATTTTTTATTTGAAAATGAACACATGGAAGAAACAAAAGCAACAGTACACAAGTTTTGGACAATAAGAGAAAAAAGAATGAAAGAAAAAGAGGAAAATAATAGACCCAGACAGTAGAGACACATCAGGGAGTGCCGTTACAAAGGCGAAACTCCCTACCGACTACTACTACTACTCTCGTCCATGCCCGAACCCAGTCCCCTCTTCACCTGACGTCATGTGCAGATGAGACAAATTTAGGTTCCTCGCCATCCCCTTGATGGAGTTGCCTTCCATTCTCTTTACCTTGATCGTAAGGACCACTTAAGTTAAGACCACATAGGCTTACGACAGCGTAACCTTCGAGAATCTCGCCCGTGGTGTGCTGCTATGCGTTAGTTTGTTGTCAGCAGTCATCACAGTAACACCTTCGCTCATTACTCATTGTGATTACCACGTGTTGTGTGCTCTGTGGTGTAAAGATATTGTTGAAAATGTCAAAAGGGCAAGCCCGGATTAAGCTTGCATTGGGCCCTACGCCACCCACAGTTTTGGGCCCCCCATTGAATTAATAAATTAGGCAAGATCTGGACAATTTCATATTTTATTGAAACATCAGAATGAATTAATGATACAGTATATTTAATACAGATTGTCATCATCTTTATTTTCTTTATATTCTATACTTATTAGCAGCATACATACCATACTTATGTACATAGGTAATTATGGCAGCTCCACCAATGCCCGTTTTCTTGATTTCTCTTGTGAAAACTGTTCAGTGGTGGTTTCAAATGTCATTGAAGAGGTGACATCATTTTCAATTGACATAACAGACTAAGCATTCAGTTGTTTTTGAGTCATTGTTGAATGAAATCTGTTTTTAATCAAAGACAGTTTGGAAAATGAACGTTCACCTTCGCTGACTGTGACTGGTAATGTTAAGAACAGTCGCAGAGCAGTTGAAACATTGGCAAATGTTGACTCTACAACTGGATTCTTCCTTAAGTATTTTAACAGGACATGAGGATCACGATCCAACTTCAAATGAGTTACAAATTCTGAGAATGTTTCAAATTCATCCTCGCAGTGGGGTTCCAAGTCATTGATGTATTTTTTCACCAAGCTGGATACATCAACTCTCAGCTGTGCAGTAGTATCATTCTCCATCAATGACTTGTTAAAGGCAAAGTCATCAGATATCTTGTGATAAGCCTGGCGACGTTGAGCTAATCTTGCAAGTAACTTGTCAATGATGACAACAAAACTCTGTTCACAGAATTTTTGTGCATCTTGAAGATCTGCATCAGGTTCAGCAGAATCATCAGCTTGACGCTGCCATCTTCTCTTCCGTATCTTTTCCGATACATATACTTGCTGAACATTTTCCATGAGATTTTTTGCATCTTTCTCCAGTTCATCAAATTGACCACGAAGCTCAGCAACAGAACTTTCAAGTGATAGAAACAATGATACAGCCATGTTGATATCAATATTTGTGCTTTGGAGAAGAGTACTAGCTCTCTGAAAGCACTGGAGGATCTTGTTCCAAAGAACACACATAATGCATTTTCAAGAAGGCACATTTTCTCTGCAAAAACTGATGCACCAAGTCGAGCATCTCCTTTTAGTTCCTCATTGTCTGCAATTTCATTTAACATACCATAGATGCTAGAGCAGTTTAAGTGCAGTGCTTTCACTGATTCAGAATGGAAATGTCAACGTGAGGAAGATAATGTTTTTAGGGTTAGAATTCTACCATTTTCATTAGGTGACAATCCCTTTGTTAGTAAATTCCAGCGCTTTGTTGATCCAACTGAATATGCATATAATTTCTGCAGAAGTTCTAAGAAATTGCAAGCACTGACTTGTGTTGCCAACACAAACAAGTTTTTGCTATTTTATTTTTATTTTTTATTTTTATTTATTTATTTATTTTTTATTTATTTTTATTTATTTATTTTTTTATTTTTATTTATTTAATTTTTTTTTTTTTTTTTTATCAACAGTCCAACGAAGCATACTGATCTCCCTGAGGCTACAGGCATTTCCGGGATTTCCATTATGTGGGGGCCCAATTATGGGTTGGGTCTATCAGGTTTTGTGGGCCCCTCAGTGCTGGGGGCCCTATGCCATGGCATGCTTGGCATATAGGATAATCTGGCCCTGCAAAAAGGCCTGCAGATAGATAAGATATTCCGAAATCCACAACACTTTCGGTCCTAGGAATTTCGGATAAGAGATTCTCAACCTGCAGCAGCTTTAGTAGCAATAATTTTTTTTTTTTTTTTTTTTTTTTTTTGTGGTAATGTTATTTGATTCTTACAGACTCTTGCAATGGATGGTGGGTCATCGCGCTTCATGTCTGGAGAGTTTAATCCACTAATAAATGTGACGTCTGAAGGATGGAATGAGATTGCTAAACTGATTAGACAGAAAGGAAAGGAGAAACTTCACATATCAGCCAAACTGTAGAGCTATAGAAACAAATCATTCAATTCTTAATAGAAAAAAATTACTAACCAGGTTTACAGAAGCTAGATTCCTAGGCAGGTTGGTAAGGTTGCAGCTGATTGGCTGCACCACACTCTCACAGACACTCGTCTGACTATATCTTGCATGCTCGAGTGAGACATGTTTCTACATTATATGCCATAAATCACCCCATATACGAGATAGACAGTTTTGGTTGACACCATCAGACTGTAGAATCAAGATGTATTTTAAAAACTCGACAAAACAAAAAAGAAAATGGTATTACGATGAGTTGAACCAAAACTGGCTATCTCGTATATGGATGGGGTGAGCTATGGCATATAATATAGCAACATGTCTTACTCGAAAATGCAAGATATGGTCTGACACGAGTGTCCGCAAGAGAGCGGTGCAGGTAATCAGCTGCAACCTTTCCAACCTGCCTAGGCGCCAGGAATCTAGAGCCTGGTATAGTAATGCTTCTGATATTGCTTGCATTTGCTTTCTTATCAAGCTGCCATTTTTAAGAACATTTTATTCAGAACAATTAAAAATCATTCATTTATTACCTGAAACATTGCTAGCAATGCTACTTAAGTTGCTCTTTATTGTGTTTTTAATAATTGTTTCTGTATTTTTCAGAATACTAAAATTATAATAATCAATAAACATGTTTTTGATATAAATATTGTATAATTTATTGTAAAATATGTGTGAACCTAATAGTGTTGGTGTACTTAGCTATGGGGAGGGCATTCATTGATCTAATAGACTCCTGGTAAAAGATGCAAAATGGGCCACCATGAAGGTGAAAAGGCAGTAAAATTTTAAAGTGCATTACACATTTTCATTTAATCACATAGGCCAGCAGTACATAAGAAAGTATGAGTAAATATCTGCTCTTGAGTTTACTTACACTTGATGTAATTTGTATCAGCAGTGCTTTGGTAGATAAAAAACAAATAAAAAATTCTTTGTCAAGTGTTGAGGCTCAGTAATGAATTAAAATAATAACATCAAGCTACTTTTTTTTGGAGGAACTCATTGGTACATTAAAACTAATTCAGTTCACTGTAGCATAAGGGGCACAAATTTTATGACAAAAGCAATGACTAAATACATATATATATATATATATATATATATATATATATATATATATATATATATATATATATATATATATATATATATATATATATATATATATATATATGTGTGTGTGTGTGTGTGTGTGTTTACCTATTTGTAGTCTTCAGGGCCCGAGCTAAGCTCTAATAGTCCCGTCTCCATATCTACATTCATCCAGCCTTTCCTTCATTTGATGGACACTGTTCGCCTCCACCACCTCTCCCCACAAGCTGTTCCATGTGTTAACACATCTGTGTGGAAAACTATACTTTTTCAAGTCACCCGAACAGGTTTCTTTATTAATTTAAGTTTCTTTCCATGTCCTCTCAGCCCTCGCATTCTCGCAGTAGAGAAGAGATCATCTCTATCCACCTCATCAAACTTATTTACCAACTTATACAGTGTGTTCAGATCTCCTCTCTCCCTTCTTTATTCCAGTGTCGTCAAGTCCATCTCCTTCAGTCTGTCAGAGGTGGGCAAGTGCGGTACTTAGTGCGGTAGTGCAGTAGTACCGCATCACTAAAAAGTACCCAGTGGAATGCCAGCACTGGGTGGCCCTTCTGCGGTGGCGAGGTTGACCCACTTGGTCATCCTCGCTTTGGGCTCCCACGCTGCAGTCAAGTCGACTGGTCGGCTGCTCGCCCGTGTACCGCTACAGGTTGCTACTGGGCGCCTGCCCGGAGGGCCCGTGCCTCCGTCGCTGCTCGACAGCTGCTACTTGTGTCTGTGGCGGTGGCGAAGGTATCCCCCACCCCTGTAACAAGCTTTGCATTGCTTGCTCCCTCTTACAGGGCTGCCTTTTGGCCAAAGGCCCTGTCCCCCTATTAAGGGGGAAAATCTTGAAGACAAGACTAAAAAATACCGCACTACCGCAAATTTTCTGAAAATATTGCACTCCTGCGGACCGCACTAAAAAATCCTGCAGTATATTTTGCAGTACTTAGAAAACTATCGAAGACATTTGCAGCGTGGCATGCTCACAGAAATGTGCAACAATAATAATAATAATAATTTATTATTATTATTATTATTTTATCATTATTATTATTGTTGTTGTTGTTATTATTATTATTATTATTATTATTATTATTATTATTATTATTATTATTATTATTATTATTATTATTATTATTATTATTATTATTATTATTATTATTATTATTATTATTATTATTATTATTGTAATTATCTACTCGTTGAAATTTCCACGTGGTTTCTTCGCTGAGGCCTGAAACGCCAGTGCTTAGAGCTTTCCCACGGTCGAGGTCTCGCTATTACCAGTTGCAGTTGACGTGTTTTGTCTTAAATGTTGGACAGTTTGAATAATATTTCACTGTTCCCGTCATGACTTTCCTATATTAGTAATTTTTTGTTTTCCCTCAAACACTGGAGAATTCCTCCGATTCCTCCCCTCCTCCCCTTCCCCTTCACTCCCCCATATCCTCCCTACCATTCCTCCCTGGCTAGTGCTACTGCAGCTGTCGCACCACCCTTCCTTCCTTCCTTCCCACCCCCCACTTCCTTCTCTCTCACATGACACTCATCTCCTCCCCCTTCACTGTCCCCTCCCTCCTCCCTCGGAAAGTTGCACCCTTCCCTCCCCCTCCCCCCCTTCCCGTCCTCTACTCCCCTGTCCCCCCCTTCCTCCTCCCTTACCTCCCTCTCTCCCTCCCCCAGTGCTCCTTAACCTGTATGGCTGTGAAACAGAAATACAAAAGAGAGCGTGTGCCAGCGTTTGAAAAGCGTGGCGAAAACAGGGCCAATAATGGCGTCCAAATCTTAGGTTGTCGGAACTCTCTCTATCAAGGGACTCTACTTCTAGCTATTTCTTATCCCACAATATATGCATATAATTCATCATCAGGGTATTATTCTTCATAACATATATCGATATGAGGACGCTCGGGCTATTTGTAAAAAGAGGCGGATCCTTCCCTTAAACACAATGTAATGCCAAAATTTACAAATATTCTCGTTTTCTGGAAATGAGAGTAATTTTCAAAAATATTTCTGGAAGTGGCATGTTGAGACCTTGGATGAATTATTGTTAAGTTATTAAAATACGTAATATCAACATATCAGTGTGACACTACAGTCAACATGATTAGCATTCATATATATTTCTACATTGCATAATTATTGCTGCAAGACTAATTTTTCGTCTGTTAGTGATATACAGATTTGTTTTATGATTAGATCTATGAAGATTTTTTTTGTGTTCTGAAGTCGTTTTGTGTCTGACTCTTGACAGACTGTGGCTCAAGATGGAGGGGAGTTCCGGTACATGGCTGGTATGTTCAACATGTTGGGCCGAGTCAGTTCTGAAGAGTGGGATGTGATGGCCCAAATTATTCGGACTGCAAAAAAGAATTCCAAGAAATAGAAGAGTAGTCAGATAGTTGATATATTAATAAACTTAGCAATTAATAAGGTCAAGCAAACATTTCACTCATTTAAGCTATAAAATATATGATTTTATGAATGGATAAATTTTGTACTTTGCATATTTATTAGATCTCACTTGAATTTATCTTATAGGTAATACTATTAAAAGTACGTGCGGGAGCGTCAAAGTTTGTTGAGTTACCCTTGAAGGTGGCCGTGAATACCGTTCTCGCCGCTGGTGCCGCAGGTGAGTACAGATCAGATATAATGCCTTCAGGATGCCTCTCAACCTCACATCCGGCTGTGGAAGCCAGTTCGAGTCCAGCCATAGTTAGGGTGATTAATTAAAGGAGGGTAAACTTTAATCTTCTTCCATTACTCACTTCATATTGCACTTGAAATGTTTTAAACGGCTTTTCCTTATGCACGGTCTAATTAGAAACTTAACATTCGTGTATAATGAGGGATTACCCTATATGACTATGTTCCCCTGAAGTGAACGGTCATTATTTTATTTTGGTTGTTTTTAGAAGTGAACTATCTTCATTATGCGGTGTATTAAAAAAATGTATTCTTTTTCCCAGTTCTCTCAAAGTTTATTGGTAATACTTGCCCCAGTATTATTTTTGTCTGAAATAAATGTTTGCCCAATTTATTCTTGACTATTTTTGTCCATCTTTGTCTCTTCCTGATTAGGAACGGTATTTACAAAGTCACTGCAGGCTATGAAAGATTGGGTAAACAGAAGTATAAAATCGGTTTCAAAATACTAGGATAAACAGTAGGATCACCTAATATGCGTGATCGTAGTATGCGAACCACATATGAGGGGGAGTCTTACAATAAATTTAAGCCTTCGCCTTTGCGAGTTCAACCCTAATGTATGCCATTTATAATTCAAAATATAGCAAAAATTACATTTTCAGTCCTATATGTGAATATATGACCTGCTGCTCTGATGACTCTCCCCCTCCCAGCCCACCAGCCTTGGCTGTTAAATTTGATATGTGGCTATAATGGGAAAATGTAAGACTATTCAAATGCAGAGCAAGTTTTTAAAGGTAACCAGCATCTTCATTCTTTCACCCCTTTTACTGGTAAACTCTGGAACAGGCTTCCTTCGTCAGTATTTCCTCCTGCCTATGACTTGGCCTCCTTCAGGAGAGGAGTAACAGGACATCTCTCCTCCTGAAATTAACCCCTCTTTTGACAACTCCTCTATACTTCTTTTTATAGGAGCAATGATTAGTGGGCTTTTTTTCTGCCCTTAAACTGCTTCCTTTGCTGTAAAAATAAATAAATAAATAAATAAAGTTTATGACAAGCACATTATAGAGGCTTGAATACACAAAGTAAAATCATTGTTTTTCATAAGTTGCTTAGAATTTTTGTTATACTTTTTGAAATTTCTAAATTTATTAATATAAATATGAATTTGCTAGATTTTGTGTAAAACATTCTTTTACTTATACTATAATAGTCTTAGGAAATTAAAATTTATAATCATGTAATACATGTGACTAGTTTGTCACTACAGGTCCATGGCCTTATTTATTTGTGAAAATTGCATTACGATGACACATGCATATATTCATTTTACTTGGTTACGAAATCACAAAATGAAAGAATATTAGATTTCTTATCAAAGTCAGAGAACTATGCTTATCGCTGGTAATAAAACAATATCAGTCTTTGCCTTGATTTTTTATGAATTTTCTTATTAGGGTTTCTGGTATCTTATCAATCAATATAATTTGTTATCAGCTTACAACACCACATGCGTTGTGTATCTTAGTGCAGTCACATTCTCCATTCTTCAGCGAGCAGAAGCAGGTATGTCGAGTCAAGTGTTCCAGTCATATTTTCCGTTTATATAACTGTACATGAGTGCTTATAAGAGAACAGCGTTAGAATATGAAACAATGTAAAGGTGATAAGTGACAAATGGCATATAAATAAATTAATATATATATATATATATATATATATATATATATATATATATATATAATATATATATATATATATATATATATATATATATATATATATATATATATATATATATATATATATATATATATATATATATATATATATATATATATATATATATATATATATATATATATATATATATATATATATATATATATATATATATATATATATATATATATATATATATATATATACATATATATGTGTGTATATATATATATATATATATATATATATATATATATATACTATATATATACACACACACATAAAGGCATGTAATTGATGTACGGATAAGTATTCCTCAAAATAGGAATCACTTATTATTTTATACCTGGGATATTTACATAGATGATCACACACACGGATCCAATGGTCTGGAGTAGGTGGGGGGGTTTTCCGCCAGGCATTTACCTGAATTTTCAGACCGCAGCAATGAGATTGTGTTTTTTACACAAGATATTGGGCTAAATGGAATAGGCGCACCTAACATCACCAAATGTGGGGTACAAACTTAGCGGAGGGACTGTTTTTTGTGCCTCGAGTGGCGGTAGTGGGCTAAGGAGTAGCCTATCCTTTTACCTTTGGCCAAGATTGAAAGAGGTAGGATCAGAAGTTTCTCGTAAATTTTGTTGTTGTTTTATTGCTGGAATTTTTATAATGATTATTTCTTAACTCTCCCTACTTACATATTATCCAACATGATTTTTATTTATTGTCTTTGATAAAAGTGACCATTTTGCCACAATCATGCAGAGCATTTTACAATCGCTTTATATATACATTATGATATTTTTTCATGAGTGAATTTTTACTTTTATAAGTCTTTTTTGCACATTAAAAAATCTGTCACTTAAAACAAAAAATATCAGTATATTTTTGCTCTTTTTATTTGTCTTTCAAATAGTGTATTCAGTTTGGATGTAAATTATTTGGCTTTTAAGTTTTGTAACTGTATTTGCCCATAAGTTATATTTCTAGTAAAGGCGTTTGAATTTTTTATTTTTACAAAAAACGTCATGTAGGTGTAGTTAGTCATTTTTTATATGCGTTATTATGAGTTGAATATGACTATTTCAAAGTATTTGGCACCTGGATCCTTCCCATTTTCGAAGGATATCATCTGATTCACTTTATTGAGTGAAATTCTATTGTAATAAACAGTCACAAATTCGTGTCACTGTAAAACTGAAATAAGTATTGTAAGTTATGCCTCCATGAAATATACAAAAATAGATGAATATGAAAGCTCACGAAGTCACAATAAGTGACATCACCTGCTTTGCGCAGTCTTGTCTTGTCTTAAAGATTTACCCCTTAACAGGGGACAGGGCCTTTGGCCAAAAGGCGGCCCTGTCTGGAGGAGCGAGCAATGCAAAACTCGTTACGGGGGTGGGAATGCCTCCGCCGCCGCCACAGACACGAGTAACAGCCGTCGAGCAGCGACGGAGGCACGGGCTCCCCGGGCAGGCGCCCAGAAGCAGCCCGTAGCAGGAGCCGGGCGAGCAACTAGGCACTGCCTAGGCAGTCTACTACCGGCGGAAGGGCCGGCCAAGTTGCTCGCCCGACGTGCCAAGCAACTAGGCAGTCTACTACCGGCGGAGGGGCCGGCCAAATTGCTCGCCCGACGTGCCAAGCAACTAGGCAGTCTACTACCGGCGGAAGGGCCAAGTTGCTCGCCCGACGTGCCAAGCAACTAGGCAGTCTACTACCGGCGGAAGGGCCGGCCAAGTTGCTCGCCCGACGTGCCAAGCAACTAGGCAGTCTACTACCGGCGGAAGGGCCGGCCAAGTTGCTCGCCCGACGTGCCAAGCAACTAGGCAGTCTACTACCGGCGGAAGGGCCGGCCAAGTTGCTCGCCCGACGTGCCAAGCAACTAGGCAGTCTACTACCGGCGGAAGGGCCGGCCAAGTTGCTCGCCCGACGTGCCAAGCAACTAAGCAGTCTACTACCGGCGGAAGGGCCGGCCAAGTTGCTCGCCCGACGTGCCAAGCAACTAGGCAGTCTACTACCGGCGGAAGGGCCGGCCAAGTTGCTCGCCCGACGTGCCAAGCAACTAGGCAGTCTACTACCGGCGGAGGGGCCGGCCAAATTGCTCGCCCGACGTGCCAAGCAACTAAGCAGTCTACTACCGGCGGAGGGGCCGGCCAAATTGCTCGCCCGACGAGGGCTGGCGTGCCACTGCTTTGCGCAATGGTGGTAGAAGATTAATCCCCTCAGAAGGGGAACGGACCTTTGTCATATGTGACGGCCCGTCACTGTGGGGTGCCAGGCGGGGAAACGGGTGCACATGGCAGCCCGAAGCAGAGCAGAGCGAGCAACTTAACAGTCTATAGGTGGCCCAGAGGCCGGAAGAGTTGCTCGCTCGACGAGTGCAGGCGTTCCACTGTTTTGCGCAGTAAAAATATGCTTATCTATGGTAGCTGATACCCGTAAAACGGCGTGCGCTGCTGCCTGGCCCACAGTTGTAACAGGTGCAGGTATCACGGGGCGCCACAACGCTGTATTTTTTTTTTCTTTCTTTACAGCAAAGGAAAAAGCACAAGGGCAAAAAAAAAAGAATCCTTAATCTCAATATTGAAAAAAAAAAGCCTGCTACTCACTGCTCCTACAAAAAACTTTCAGAGTGGCCGAAAGAGAGGTCAATTTCGGGAGGAGAGGTGTCCTGATACTCTCCTCTTGAAAGAATTCAAGTCGTAGGCAGGAGGAAATACAAATGAAGGAAGATTTTTCCAGAGTTTACCAGCGTGAAGGATGAAAAAGTGAAGATGCTGGTTAAAGATGGCCTTGCCGTGAGCGGTCATTTAAACATTTAAAAGCCCCTAGAATGTAGCCACCCCTCTCTTCCGTTTTCCTCCGCTTCACCGCATTACTCCTGTCTCACTTTTTCCATCACGACGTTCCTACTAGGTGAGTCTATGTGATTTTTGTGACAGCAAACCCAAGGAGATGTCCAACACTGCTTTTCTTGTACCCAACATTGTAGTCACTCTCTGCTTTTGCTATGGCGTACTCCAATATTTGTTTATTTGTGTTCTTGTCCTTAGAGCAGTAGGCTATCCCTATACGCGTGAATGGAAATGTTTGTTGTACTCTTGCTTGGACCATGGTGCACCACGGTGCTCCACTTGAACGTTAGTCGCTGAAGCTAGGGTTGACTGAAGATCTGGGATGCATGTGAGTAATCTTTCGCCCTTTGGCGATGGTTGAAATATCACATCGTGTTTCGGTGGGACTCGAACCTTGGTCGACGGGCTCACTATTCCCGCCCGCTGACCACTCGGCCACCACCACCCAAGTTTATAGAGGCGCCACCTCGCTTGGCTCATTCTGTCCCACGGAGCTCATCTTTGATATTCTTTTTAGCGAGAATCTAGAGTGCAGGTTGATAGGTGGTCTTCTGGACAGTATGTAGGTTGTCTTATGCCACTCGGCGATGACTAAAAAATCACAGCTTGTGGCGGTGAGCAGGACGCGAACCCTTCTGGTCCTCCTGGACGCCACCCCCGTTCTCTAACCACTCGGCCACCGCCTCCTCTGTATTTTTCGTTTGGCTCTGATGGTTCAGTGTGCTAAGTATCGATTATGAACTTTTGTCATTACACAATATCAAAATAAATGAACCATGTAAAAATAATATTAAATTATAAGGCAATACAATTTTAAAAAAATATACATGATTTCAATTATATAAAACTTACTATTAGAAAATAAAGAAAATATGGCAACATGGAACAAAATTGTGACAACTTTCTGATAGTCCAAGTTTCTGCACGCGTAAGATGTGCTTAAAGTAATCCAATAAATTCAGTTACCAGATAATGCAGGAAACTCGATCACTGTTTCCATACGAAGTAAAAAAAACGAAGTAGCAAAAAGGAGAAGTGATGTTGCAGATTTAATGTTTCTGTCCTACAACCACAGAGTTCTTGACAAGACGACGATGACACGAGCTGGGGTAGCAGCCTGTTTCGTACTGGTGACGGTGATGATGGTGGCATCGGTGTGTGTGACACAGGCAGCCGCATTACCCACAGTGCACTTTGCCGCTCCAAAGCGGGATGTCATGAAGGCATCTCCACAGTCCACTGCTTTTCAACTGATTGGGTCATTCCAATCGGATGGCAATAAACACGACGCTCGTTGCATCCGTAAGTAAATGTAGATAGGTATATTATACGGATGATGATATGATATATATATATATATATATATATATATATATATATATATATATATATATATATATATATATATATATATATATAGATATAGATATAGATAGATAGATAGATAGATAGATAGATAGATAGATATATATATATAGATAGAGAGAGAGAGAGAGAGAGAGAGAGAGAGAGAGAGAGAGAGAGAGAGAGAGAGAGAGAGAGAGAGAGAGAGAGATTTACATAGAAAATCAGACCACACAGACCCCATGGTCCAGACTAGGTCATCTATCCTTTAACCTAAGTGATTCTTCATTAATCAATGGCTCCAAAACTTTGCATTTCAACTCTAGTTAATATTAAGGTGAAGGAAGTGTCGGTCGAGCTTGTTTTTAAAGGAGTTAATCGTGTTACACTGGAACACTGATGGTGGGAACTTATTCCATTCTCGCACTACAACGTTAGTAAAGAAAAATTTGATGCAGTCTGAATTTACTTGTCTACATTTAAGTTTTGTGCCATTATTCCTCGTTCGCAAAGTGTCATCGATCATAAACAATTCTGATTTATCCACATTCGTAAATCCATTAAGTATTTTAAAACATTCGATCAGTTTTCCTCTGAGGCGACGTTTCTCAAGAGGGAACATGTTACGGTGGAAAGCCTCTCGTCGTAGGATTTGTTGCGCAAGGAAGGGATCATTTATGTTGCCCGACGTTGAACACCTAATTTAGCAATGTAACTGCACCGCATATTCCAAGTGGAGTCTGACTAAACTATTGTAGAGCGGAAATATTACTTCTTTATTTTTTAATAAAAAGTTTCTTTTAATGAAGCCCAACATTATGTTCACTTTATTTGCTGCATCGATGCATTGTTGTGAGAATTTGAGGTTTGACGCGATTTTGACACCCAGTCCTTGACGCATTGAACGCTTTAACGCCTTTGTGTTTGACGCCGCGCATTTCGTAATCGAACTTCCTTTTTCTTATTCCAATTTGAAGGACCTGGCACTTGTTTACATTAAAGGGCATCTCTCATCTATCATACCAAACTGAAATTTTATGCAAATCCCCTTGGAGGCTTTGTCTGTCTTCGTCAGTGAGAACCGAGTTACCAATCTTTGTTAAAATATTTTCATAAACCTTATTTTTTCGTTTATATGGTCTGCTGGTGTCATCTAGTAAATTATCACTACCAAATCTTTTTCTTTTTCTGATATTTGCGAATCTGAATTTCCCAATCAGGTCTCTTGTTACTTTTCCCAAACTTTATTACATGATACTTATCCACATTGAACTCCATCTGCCACTTGACACTCCATTCATAGAGCTTGTTTTTCTTCTTGCAGTTTTCCACAAGAGTCTCTGTCTGTGATTCTTTTCTGACTTTTTGCATCATCAGAAAACAAATTTATGTAGCTTTTGTCCCCAATATTGATATTTAAATCATTTGCATATATTAAAAATATAATAGGTGCCAACACCGCTTGTCACCTGTCTCCACGAAGAGTTTTTTTTCCCTTTAACATTGTTTTCATTTCTCTGTTATTTAGAAAATCTTGCATCCACCTGTATAGCTTTCCTTGAACTCCTCCTTTGTACTTTAGTTTCCACAGAAGTCTTTGATGTGGTACTCTGTCAAAACTTTCTTAAATCCAAATAAATAATGTTCACTCATCCATCTCTCTCCTGTATTACTTCTGTTACCCTGTCATAGAAACTCAAAGCGATTTGAAACACATGATTTTTCTTTTCTGAAACCACATTGTCTCTCTGTAAGCATACTGTGGTTTTCAAGATGCTTCTTGAGAGGCTTCCTTACCAGCTGCTCTAGAATTTTACCTACAACACTCGTTAATGATATTGGTCTATAATTTAACGGGTTTTGTTTATTACCTTTTTCGAAAAGGGGATCAATGTTGGCTTTTCTCCATATGGTTGGTAGCTTTCCTTGCCTGAATGACTCCAGAAATATATAATGCAGTGGTGTACTTAATTCATCTGCACTTTCATTCAGAACCATCAGGTCCACTTGCTTTCCTTTTGTCAAATTTACTCAACTCTTTGACTTCTTGTCTCGTTATGTTTACTTCTGATGATTATATATAATATTCTGTTCTCCAGCATTTGCTTCAAAAATATTTTCTTCAGTGAAGACTGACTGGAAACTTTTATTTAACACTTCACATATATCCTCTTCTTTGTCATATAATTTCCCTTCATCCTTAATTGTTTGTATCTTGTCTTTTGTTTTAGTTTTACTTCTTATATAGTTGTAGAACAACTTTGGTTGGTCAGTACTTTTATCTACATTGTCTCATTCAAACTGTATTTGAGATTCCCTTCTTATCTTAGTATAATTATTTCTTGCCCGTTTATTATTTTCTTTAGCTCTCTCACTTCCATGTCTTCTGTATCTGTTTTAGAGTAAATCCCTCTTAATTTTAGCTTTTTGACAATCATCGTTAAACCACTTTTTTATTCTTTCAGTCTCTGTCTTATAGTGAAGAATAAACATCTGTACTCGTGTTTTGTAAAACATACAAAATTTTTCATACTGCTCGTTGATGTCCCGATCCTTTAGCTCTTTCTTCCAGTCTATTTTCAGGAAATACCTTTTTAATTCTTCATAGTTTCCCTTTTTGTAATTAACTGCTTCTTGTAATCTACATCTTCATTTTCTACATCATGTGTGTTTGTGTGTCACTAAACCTTAGTGTGTGTGACCTACACTAATATGAATAATCCCATACAGTGTGCGGTCCCGACACTTGCAACGAATGTGAAATGATGGACTCTAGCGGCGTATGCCGTCCCATCTGGGGCTGCCAGCCGTAGAAGACTGTAGAGCTTCGAGGGATATTGGTTGATTAAGAATTTCGTCACGTGGCCGAGTGAGAATGGTAAATGGCTAAATATTTTCACAGACCAACAGTTATGTTTATTTGAAGAAAAAAAAGACCATTTTTGCGCCCACAACTGGGTAGGGAAACTGTGAAGTCCACATTATGAGACCTGAGGTGCCACTGCAGAAACTTTCTGAGTATCACATGCATAATTTTTTATGTTTGCGTTAAATGAGCAATTATCTGTTTGCTGAAAATAAATAGCGTAATCTTTTAATTTCTTAAATCCCAAGTGAGCTTTAGAGCAGCCCTGTGCAACCTGCGGCCCTCAGAGGCTTTCATTGTGGCCCTTTCTCCTAAAAATAAATAAGCTATAGTGCGGCCCCCAGAGAGAGAGAGAGAGAGAGAGAGAGAGAGAGAGAGTGTTACCAACTAGAGCCCACCGAAGGTTTGACTAAATTCATATTCTTGTGTACCAATTTTACCATCTTTTTTCCATTATATATATCTGCTGAAAATGTGGTATTAATTATATTGCAATCTATCTCACTAGGGTAGCCTTTCATTTGCTCATTAATGGTTAGGAAAATGTGTGTTTGATAATTCTTATGTTAATGATCCCAGTTAACCAATAATTAATTATGTTTGTACATTATAATAATAAGATACGGTAGCCTTTCATTTGCTCATTTATAGTAAGGAAAATACTTTTGTTTCGGACAATTCTTATTTTTGTGATCCCAATTTAAATAAAATCAGTAACAAACTAATTATCTATCTTTATCAGTATAATCTCACATAATATGTCTTCGATCGTAGTAAATAACATGAAATAGTAAGTTAGTAAGGTTATGTGGCCCTCCATACCAACAGAGTCGTGACTAGTGGCCCTTTGGGAAAAAAGGTTGCACATCCCTGCTTTAGAGCCATACAAAACAGCATTGTAGAACTGGAAAAAAATAAAACTTCACGGGACTTTTCTTGCTTTTCCATAAATCCTTCGGCAAGTAAGATGAAAACTGCAACTTGAATTCTGTAAAGAAACAAATATCTTTTGGAATGCTAGACCTCCTTAGTATAGTCGGTCCAAATTAGCTTGGTCAATTTGCACCGAGAAGCCCCTCCCCCATTCTGGCTAAGCTCCGCCCCCCTTTCATCTGATTGGCTGTTGATGACATCATAGATTGTATCAAAGACACGTACCAAATATATATGATTGAGATAATCTATTGCTTCTTTCATGATTAAAAAATATTCGAAACTTAATTGAATAACGACACTCTACTTAAACAATCAATAACATCATCTAAGAAACAAAGTACAATCAATTAAAATATAGCAAATTTTCAATTGAGAACGGGCCCTGCAAAACGAGCACTGAAGGCGATGATAGTAGGCTATCTATAAAGTAATGCACACTTTCCGTCATTATTTCCTACATAGCTCATTCACATAGGCATACCAAATATAATCACATAAAAAAATATACTCTATAATAACTGAATACAGGTAGGAGTCGCTCTACAAGAAAAAAGATATAAGGAAGTTAGGGAGTTCATAGAGTGGCAACAAAGATTGTACCAAGTATCAGGGACTTGTCATATGATGAAAGACTGGCAAAGTTACATCTACCAACGTTGGAAAAAGGAGAGAAAGGGGGGACTTGATAACTTGATGGTTTGGGTTACATGAGATACTAGATGACATGGAAGGAGACTGAAGATGAGTGATTGTAGAAGAGATATCAAAAAGTAGTTTCCCCATATAGAAAAATTGATGAATGAAACAGTTTGGATAAGGAGATAGTAAATGAAAGAAGTATACAGGGATTCAAGGCTAAGTTGGACACACACACACACACACACACACACACACACACATCTATCGATGCTACCTAGATGTATTATCTAGGTAGCATCGACAGATGGTCCATTATGCAACTGCCTGGTTGCAGCTGTTGAGCCTCACAGTGGAGCCTTGCCAGATGCACTGCCAATCAGCTTAGGGACTGCTGATAGTAAAATTAGAATTATAAAAACAAAGTTATCAGGTTCTGCTTCAGATTTGGAAGAATCACCGGTACCACCGAAAATACTAGCATATTCCTTTTAATCTTTATCTTCCTCTGAATTGTCAACAGTAGGCAGCAGTGGCACCTTCTATACTTTCGGCTTCCTGAGAGGTGTTAGTGTCACTACTAGCAATCATAGTACTACTAGTGCTAGCTATCGAGGTGCTGGGCCTTACATCACCATGGAGATAGGTAAATCATAAAAATAGCAGCTCCTAGCGGGAGTGCGCTTAGTTACAACATTTCTAGCACGTACGACGGGGTTTTGACAAGCGGACAGACGTGTTTATATATATATATATATATATATATATATATATACCTATATATATATATATATATATATATATATATATATATATATATATATATATATATATATATATATATATATATATATATATATATATATATATATACCGGTCCACTACTCGAATTACAACAAAAAGACATAATGTAGGCTACTTAGTACTGGCCCTTATGTATATTTGCCTCTTATGGCCCGATTGCAGAATATTTATATCGGCCTTATATTGGCCCGATAAACGAAATCCTCGAACTACAACAAAAAGACGTAATGTAGGTTACTTATTACTGGCCCGATGTACATTTGCCTCTTATGGCCCGATTGCAGAATATTTATATCGGCCTTATATTGGCCCGATAAACGAAATCCTCGAACTACAACAAAAAGACGTAATGTAGGTTACTTATTACTGGCCCGATGTACATTTGCCTCTTATGGCCCGATTGCAGAATATTTATATTAGGCGGCCTTATATTGGCAAATACGATAAACGAAATACTTGAGATATGCCATAGTTCCGTTATTCGCCGGTATCGGCCATATATCGATGCTTACGTTTTCTCAAATTTCATTAACATTCATTTCTACAATTAACTTTGCAGTGGTAACTAATCATGTCGTCATAATAGCTAACAGATATATATTAATTGAAGTCTTACTGCTGGATCAGGAAAAGTATATCAATGGTTAAACTTAATATAAATAAAGTATAAAGGGTTCAATGTATATGTAAGAATACACAAAGACTATACCAACTTATATATTATCTATAACGATATTCATGACTGGATTAGTTACCCGTGTAAAGTTGTAGGAATTGAATATTAATGAAATTTGAGAAAACATTAAATATCGACTGCAAATATGAATGAGTGACAAGATTAATAAGTATATGGTTTCCTAATACATTTTATATGGAGTCAGTGGAGAGACGAGTGGACGAGTGATTGAGGCAGTGAAAGAGTTCTTGGAGAGCATTTGGTCTGCAAGATGAAGGCAACGATATCTTGCCACGAGTAGTTGAACACCGACTTTCTGTATATTTTGTTTTCTTTCAATAATAATGTCCTGCCTGGGGGTTGGGATGGCATCCTTCTCCCTTCCTTTGTTGTTTACCACTCTCTCTACTGTATCTCTCATTTCTTTCTAGTGCTTGGGGCAAGTCCCCCCCGTTTTTATTTTTTATTGTCTTTGGGAGCCCTCCCCCCTCCTTGTTCCCCTCCTACCATGTGCTTTTTTTATTTTTATTTATTTTAATTTTTGTATGCTACCTACACATGTATTAATAGTTGTATATAATCACACTTGTCCTGCTATTTCTCCCTTGTTGTTTACCTGCAACAATAAACTATCAATCAATCAATCGTATGAGCTGCCGATACAAAGGCAGGCATGGCTGGGGAGAAATCTCAAGCCACCTGTGACATCAAGATCAAGGGGATACACATCACAACAAGAAAAGCCACAGGCAACCCACACTGCCGGGGCCGTTGAGGCCGTGGTTCCATGGCCTAACCATCCCCCCAAAACACTGAAGGAGAAGAGGAATTCTTGACCGAGACAAATAGCCCTTGGGTGAGTGAGCTGACACCTGCTGGCTGGGGGGAAGGGGTAGTGGACGCGGTGGTGCTGGAAGTCATGAAGGTATACGTAGATTAACATGTTTACTAAAGCACACAGCAACCTTACTTAAGTCTGGCCAGTTGAGCAGGAATAGGCCCCTAGTCCAAAGGCATATTATGACAAACGGTCTTGAATGGGCCTGAAACCTCATCAATGGTAAACGGTAAACCTGCATCTTAGGGGTACTAGAGGCTGTGGCTTTATGGCCTACCCAAAGTGAACTCACTAAAACTGATCGGTGCGGTAGGACCCTTGAAGATACTCTAAGTGAGCATTTTCTGCATATAGCCGCTGCCCCGAAAACAATGAAGATGAGAAGATTTATGTACATCTTTGTATTTCTCTAGAATTTCACCCGGTAATTGTGGAGATTCACTACGCGCCTCCAAAATACAATTATTACGCCTCCATATTATACTTAAGGGAAGAAATACATGTCCGTTAACCATAATATGAAGGCGGAAAAACTTAAAAGTAAAGAAAAAGTGGTGAAGGTAGTGAAAAGGCATCTTATACATACGCGCACTTTGCTTTGGTGTTGGTGGCGGCTCTTGTTGCTCTTGCAGTATTGGGAGGTGAGCAGTGTTGCCAACGATCTGGTTAGCGATGGTAGGTTTAGTTAGCGATTAGCCCATGCATGTGAAACCAGGTCCACCATGCGTGGTTATTTTTTTTTTGGAACATGCACCTTTACCTAATACTATACCCGGCCCAAACCTTCACAAAACCCTTTGGGTAAAGGTGTGCGTTCTAAAAATAAATAAATAACCACGCGTGGTGGACCTGGTCTCACATGCATGGGCTCATCGCTAACTAAACATACCATTGCTAACCGGATTGTTGGCAACACTGCCACCGCCGCCGCCACCAAAACAGCGTGCGTATGTATATGCCTTTTCACTACCTTTACCACTTTTTCTTTACTTTTAAGTTTTTCCACCTTCATATTATGGTTAAGGGACATGTATTTCGTCCCTTAACCCTTTCATTGCTAAACGCTCGCAGCAAGAGTTAGGCGTATTTGCTGGTGGCGCTAAACGCTCACTGCGAGCTCCACCCGCACTCAAATCTCCCGCGTATGAGAGTGCTCCAACACTAATTCTCACAATACAGGATTGCCAGTTGAGTGGGTTCTTCACTAAATTTGGTGGAAAGTCATATCAGCCCAGTGCGGCAAATCTACGGACGAATAACTGGTGGATGTTCTTGCCCAATATAGTGGCATTTTTGCATAGCTTCACCTATCACCTGACTGATTCTTTGACCAAATAGTTGTAAATATTGCAGTTGGCAATACTCCCTTGCCAGAGTCTGAAGGAGAGATGTCCGCAGTTACCTCAATATGGCTGATCATCCCGCACGCACCGACGTAAGTGTTAACATTCAACACTCCCTGAACGTGCATGTACGTTCGCAAGAGAGGCATACATAACCGACTCCTATAGATCTAGACCTCCTCAATCCAGTGGTGTTTTTGGTTATTAGCTGTGAATAGTTTTTGAGATACAGAGGTTAGAAGAGACCCCCATTGGGCTGCCCGACTGCGCCTGAGGGGATAGTCGTGTCCACACCGCGCGCAAGGAAAGGGTTAAGTATAATATGGAGGGGTAATATCGTATTTTGGAGGTACGTAGTGAATCTCCACAATTACCTTTCACCCAGCTCAATCAGGTGATTGACACCATTTTTCCTGGGTATTATTTCAGTAGATATATATGTAATTGGTTGCAGAGAGCATGTGCCATTATCCTCTTGGCAATGGTGGTTGTGTTATTCCTCCTCTTCTTACTTGTAGAAGGTGGTGTAGTAGGAGCTATTATGGTGGAAGAATATAGATAAGACCAAGCAATTCTGGGAGACAACAGGTTTCTACTCAAGCTCATCCCTATACTGTCCAAATTCCTTATGCAAGAGTTTACCAGCATCTTCACTTTCATTCCTTACACTTGTTAACTCTGGAACAATCTTCCTTCATCTTTATTTCCTCCTGCCTATGACTTGAGCTCTTTCAAGAGGAGAGCATCAAGACACCTCTCCTCCCAAAATTGACCTCTCTTTTGGCCACTTTTTAAAACTTTTTATAGGGCCAGTGATTAGCAGGCACTTTTTCCCCTTATTGTTTTCTTTTTTTTGCCCTTGAGGTGCTTCCTTTATTGTAAAATAAGATAATAATAAAAAACAATGGACAGCCAGCTGATTAAACACTGTGAACTTGGTGAAACTCATGAGTGTCAGTGTGGATGCTGAATTGGATAATTTGGGGTACTGCTTTTGTCTATTTTTCAGTATTTTTCGATTCCTCCCCTCCTTGATTTTTCTCAACGTTACCTAAATGTAAAATTGACCCTCGACTGAAAATTCTGAACCATCAGGATTTCTGAAGTATTGAACACCGGGTTATCAGGCTTTTGCTGTACCAACCAACCAGCTACTTGATATTTACATTACCTGGTATTTGTAGCTGGAGGCATGCATTGATAGATAGTTTGCAGTAGTGTGATGCATTTGAGGGGTCAAAGAGATAACAGTGTTCCATTCTCAATTATGTACAAGTCCCTCTCTATTGGATTACACTTTATGTATGCAAACATGGCTTTTTATTTATTAAATTTCATTTTATTTATTTTTTATTTATTTTCTTGTTTTTTGAGTAGGAGGCCTCTCATAAGCTGGTAAAATGGTTAAATCAGCAAGACCTCTCCCCAGATTGTATATGCAAATTTAAAAGAGCTTTTATGATATATGAATCTTCACACTTCCAAAATAATCATTGCATATTTATAAATAATGAAAGGATGTGTCATTTCATACTGTGTTACTTTGTCTATGTCCCCCCCCCCTTTTTTTTCTTTTTTTTTTACTGTACATCGTTACCACTTCAGCCTCTTTCTATTTCACTGGATTGATGTTTAAATTTTAATAACATTTTTTAAGGGGGTCACCATATGGACTGGACTCCTCCACCCTTTCTATCATTCATAGTGTAATATAGTTACTAGTCAACAACAGTGCCACCAAGAAACTGTCAGTTATTTGCCTGCATCATAAAGGCCTTGTTAGCCATTGTGAATTTATCTGATTTGATTGTATCTTCTATATTTCAGACCGCTTTGCCATCTATCGGGTATCCATTGCAATGAAAGAATTGAGAAGCAAGATTAGACAAGCAGGGCTGACTAAGATTTACAGAATCTGGTTAGTCGTATTGCTGATGGCAGCTAAGGTGTATGGGGAATATTATTATGTTGCCAACTGTTCATCCCTGTTGCCTGGACAATATCTGTGCAATGAGCTGAACATTGACCCCCAAAACCAGCAACTCAAAGGATGCACCAAGGAGGGCTATGCTCGTATCCCCTGCACTTCAGCTCCAGGCATTATTTGCCGAGAAACCAACAATGGCACTTTTGAACGCGAGGTGCCCTGCAGGTTTGTTTACTAATTGTTCAATGGATATTTACCAGCTGCTCAAATTTTATCTCATCTCTTCACCATCCCTCTTTCCCTTCTTTCCTCATCTCCATATCTTATATCAAACTACTACTTGATTTGTCCTAGTCCCTTACCTCTTAGGGGGCTTTGTGGTGCAGTGATTAGCACACTCAGCACACAACTGAGAGAGCCCGGGTTCGATTCCCAGGTGGAGTGGAAAAATTTGGGCGGCTTTTCCGATACCCTACGCCCCTGTCCACCCAGCAGTGAATGGGCACCAGGTATTAATCGGGGGTTGTGTCCCGTCTCCTGGGATCTGTTCCCTTCTCCTATAATCCCTTCCCCTTCTCTCTCTCTCCGGCATATGACCACAGATGTTGCGGCGACTAAATGAAACTTTCCAAAAAACTTCATCCTTAGAGATAGACGAGATGGTGGTGCTGCCATCAGGGTTAACCCTTTCAATACGATGACGCCTACGTAGGCGTCATATTTCTATTCTGTTTCTTCTTCTATTGAGTTGTCCCGTACTTTGTGTTGGTTACTAAGTAAAGACGCCGTATGCTGTCCTTGAAATCCTATTGCTCCTCCCACCATCCTTGTTCCCAACAATCACAAAAAATGAGCTACAGTATGCACCGCCTTCTTCCCGCCTTGTGTCTAAAATTAGGAAGTCTCATTGGCTCTCTCTCTCTCTCTCTCTCTCTCTCTCTCTCTCTCTCTCTCTCAGACACCGAGGCGCCGACACCATCATGTCTCGCCAACGTTGCCAGATTGCCGTATTCAGCCTCCTATTTTTGCCGATTTCCAACCCAAAAACTGCCTCCTCGACCCCAATAACTGCCTATATAAATAGATATCGGTAAAATAATTAATTAATGATGTCTTTTGGCAATTGCTATGGCTCAGAAATAGGTAAATACGAGGCTCTGAGTACGATAATCTGGCAACGGTGCGTCTCGCCCACCTCTCTCTCTCTCTCTCTCTCTCTCTCTCTCTCTCTCTGCCAGACACCAAGGTGCCAACACCACCACTCCTTGCCTACCTCTCTCTCTCTCTCTCTCTCTCTCTCTCTCTCTCTCTCTCACACACACACACACACACACACGCACACACACACACATACATAGTCTGTGATGACAAAGGAGTATCTGGCAGCTCTTTGGATAACAGAGTTGTATTTGCTGATAATTTCTCGACATTCTTCCTCCTCTACACAATCATCTGCTTTCTCTATTTCTTTCCCCCTTGCCCCTTTCTCCCCTTTCTTTATTTCACTTTTTTCCTTTTATTTTGTGTTGATGCAATTTATATTATGCATAACAGGTATATGTTGACTCGTCGTGTATGCTGCTTTGCAAATATGGGATACATGTAATGAGGGCTTTCAGCAGCATAATATACGGAGGTGACAAGCAGATACATGCCGGCTCAGGTTTCCGCGCGGCCGTGCACGCCGTATATCAGCCAGGTCGGCTTTTTGAACATCCGGCGCGAAGGGGTTAAGGAGAGTTTGGAAAGATGAAGAAGTAAAATTGTTTGAGATATTTTGGGCTAGGTATCAGAAGTTCCTGAAAGAATTTGAGAAAGCCAGGTTGTGACATTTTCTATTGATGAAGGAGTTCTCGGTGTTGGAGAATAGATTTGGTACCGTTCCGGGTGGAAATGTAAAGATCATGTTTAGCTGGATTGCGAAGGCTCTGGTACATTTTGTGAGCTGCCTCTCTATCTTTGATAGCACGAAAACATACATGGTTGAACCAAGGCTTTTTAGCATGAGGGGTAGAGAAAGAAGATAGAAGAAGATAGAAGGAAAGAGAGAACAATCGATGGTGTTATTATTGAAAGGGGCTCACAGGAATGTGGCTGCTGCTGAGTATTATTCTATGTATTGTTTTTATAGCTTCTCAACGGACATACTTCTCACCTTCACTTGTATCCACATGTTTTCTCCCTCCGCGACGTGCGAGGATTCTAAAATGTTCTCTCCACTCCTTGGTGCCGTGGCTGTCAGCTGCGGACAGTGCTGCGTGATTTGTTCACACTTCGAAAACCACAGTTGTCACGGATGCTGTGATTGGTTGACTCGTGAAAAGGCGCCTGTGAGGGAAATCCCTCCTCTCAGCAATTCGGCACGTCAGTGGCGCCTTTGAATATGTTTTTATCAGGATCCAGCTGAAATGAAAGGCGCTGCTGGTATGCCATTTTAAATGTCTCTTTTTGTTAACTGGTGCCTGTCGGCAAGGGGTGTTTTGAGTATACGGCCCCTGGACCATTGGGCCTGTTCTTCGGTAAGATAGGATGTACAGTCGTCTCTCAAATAGTACGGTTTCCAATAGTACGGTTTCGGTTTTATACGGATTGTCGTGGAAGAATTTTTTTAGGATTTTAAAATTTTCCGCTTGTCGCACCAAGTAGCCATGGTGTGAGTGGCAACACTGTTCTACCATAACACCTGCTGAAAGCATCCCAAAGCGTTCGAGATAGGTGTTCACCTTGCAGAAGAATTCAGATTTAAGAGAAGTTACGATTTGGGATGAGTTACGTTGCAGTAGGGAGAGCATACCACGTTAATGAGAGCAGTTAGGGGAGGCGGTGGCTGAGTCGACAGAGTGATGACGACGTGGCGGAAGATCACCCACATGCTGTCCGGTGTGACAGACTGATCGGTCCCCCCTTCTTCTGGAGTGTTTTATGGGGCTAGTTAGGCTGTGGGACCACGGCCTCCAGAGCCTCAAAATTGGTTCCCCCTGGTCGCACCCTCTACTGTGCATGCGCCTTCCCATGTTCATTCATTCATTCATTTCATGGACGCCTGCTCCTAGGAGCTCCCACCAGGGGATGGCCACGGCAGAAGAGCTTCCCATGTTTACATGCACTACTCAGTCCACTCCAAAATAGATTCACCTCCGGAAGAATCGGTCCGTTCAAGCTCACCAGCACCTTACCATTATCAGTATAATAAGCAAAGTGATTGTGTATGCACCCATTGGTGCTCTTAAACCTCGCCTCTTAAGCTTGTCTCTTATACATTTTATTGTTTTGTGGATGCTTACAATTTTCCTAAGAAAAATGAAAGCGTCCAATGAAAGTGTGTTTTTATTTAGGGTAAAGATTCGTATTAGGTCCGTGCCAGTATCTCATAATCTACATTATGAAACATCAGTATCTCTTCATATATCTTTTCTACAAACCTTCAACAGTCATGGAAACTCTTTGAAAATCCAATTCAAGGACTTTTTTTTTACTCTTGAAAATAGGGGATAATGTTTACGAAAGTGCGTGGCCTCCTCTGCTGGCATGGCGACGCTGCAAGCAGAGCCGCAAAATAGCTCGCAGAGGGCTTAGGGTCGGGGAGCATATTTAAACTACTCCAGCCGAACTTTACGACCTACTAACGGGGGGGCTGCACCCCCCTCGACCCCCCCTTCTAACCAGGGGGGGCTACACCCCCCACTGGACCCCCCCCTCATGTATATGTTACTTATTTCAGCGAGGAGGTATTTCTCGCAACACCCGCTGCAGCGTCACCGCGGCCAGCACCAGAGGAGGCGACGCGCTTCCGTAAACATTATCTCATATTTTCAAGAGTAAAAAAAAAAGTCCTTGAATTGGATTTTCAAAGTGTTTCCATGACTGTTGAAGGTTTGTAGAAAAGATATATGAAGAGATACTGATGTTTCATAAGGTAGGTAATGAGATACTGGCACGGACCTAAAACGAATCTTAACCTTATTTAGATTCAAATAAAAATATTCCGATATCTGAAAAAATCCGAAATCCGCAACACTTTCGTCCCATGAATTTCGGATAAGGGATTTTCAACCTGTAGTCATAAAATGATGAATGTATATAATAAACAGGTTGAGAATCCCTTATCCAAAATCCCTGGGACCGAGAGTGTTGCGGATTTTGGATTTTTTCGGAATTTGGAATATGCAGGCCCTTTTGACATTTTCAACAACATCTTTACACTACAGAGCACACAACACACGGTAATCACAATGAGTAATGAGCGAAGGTGTTACTGTGATGACTGCTGACAACAAACTAATGCATAGCAGCACCAGAGTTGCCAGGTCGTGGACTGTGTTCCTGCCAAATCCCATCCCAAAACTGCCCAAAACCTGCAGTGGTGCCATGGCAGATGTTTTTACGCCCGAAGTGTCAATGCAGCAGTAGGTGTACCCGCCCAATTGGGCAGGTAGACCACAGACCTGGCAACCCTGAGCAGCACACAACAGCTGTACGTGGTGGAACCTTCCCATCACTTTGTGGAACTATCCATTCGTGACGTGTCATGTCAACATTAAAAAAACTCATATTTTGGAGGTTTTTGGATTTTGGAATTTCAGATCAAGGATTCTCAACCTGTCCTACTCAATTTTGAATCATTCTTTACTTCACTAAAAAGGAAGACTTGCTGTGGCTCAGAACCAATTAGATCCTGTTCATGTAAATTAATGTTACCATTTTGGCAAAAATGACTTATGGTGACACTTTTTACAGTACCAATTAATTTCCAAAATAGAGAGGTCACTGTATAATCAATAAATAATGAGAAGTTAGTAGAGATCACACCAGATCTTATCTGCAGTATCATGAAATCATAATGATCAGTTTAGCTGTATTGATCTAGAGTTTCTAGACAGTATTTATGTATTAACTGCATGGTGAGATATTAGAATCATATTTAATGCTTTATATTATTTAGGAATACATGTTTAAATCTGTCCATAAGCTGCAGAAAAGTTAAGTCAAGATATATATTATAAACCATTCGTCTAAGTCATTATGCTTTCTAGCATAAAATATGTTTTTTATTCTAGATACACAAATGGCTACTCATATGAGACAGCGTTGCTTCTATCAGTGTTTCTGGGCATGTTTGGCATTGATCGCATCTACTTGGGATACTATGCTGTTGGGCTGGCCAAGTTCTGTACCCTTGGCTTCCTCTTCCTTGGACAACTGATAGATATTATCCTTATTGCTACCCAAACCATTGGGCCAGCTGATGGGTCGCATTATGTCATCAGTTACTTTGGAGCTGGCATTACAGTGATTCGCATGGATAACACCACACACAGGATGCCTCAAGAGGACTGGGTCTTAGGTCAGGGCTCTAAGGAGCTCTAGTGTTGTTATTTTTTTTTTTAGGAAGCTGATCTCAAAATTGTGATTAGTATTGTAAATGATCTTTTCATAAAATACTACCTCACTCTGTATTTGAACAATGGTTATAAACATAATTTTAATCAAGGAATTAAATGTTTGTATTGATGATCATCCTCATCTCTCTAGTAGAACAGCTAAATAGTAAAGATTCTGAATTCTTTTAATTTTTCTATGATGTATATAGATATTAAGAAAACAGCATTAAATTTTAACTAGATTATAAAGTTTATATGTGTATATATACAGCATGCACGCCTATTACACATCTTCACACTACACGAAACACCTACTACGTGAGGATCTGAAAGTACAGTACCCTCCTGAGTTTCGCGCTTGCTTTGTTCTGAAGGTACAGCGCTAAACTCAAGTATCATGAAACGTGGGATATTGAAAACACTGAAAAAGCACTTATTTGTTCTGGCCCGTGGAGAAGCCGACTTTTTTTCCACTTTACTCCCTTATTACTGTATTTGACAGCTTATAAGATGCACTTTTTTCCCCAAAAAAATGTCCCAGAAAATCACCCTGTGTCTTATAAGGTCAAGGTTCAGCTTTGGGTTACTGGCTAGTGAAGTTTTAGTGCTGCAGTGGCACTTGATTAAAACCGCAAACCTCTCTGCAAACGTAAACAAGGTGGCGATCGCTTCTACACCAACAATGGCAACTCTTTTCTAAAGTAACAGTGTATTACAGTAATATTTACTGCTACTTCATATAAAATAACACCAGTCATGAAAAAAATTAAGTGACGACGTTTAACCATGCTTGTGCCTAAACAAACTAGTGGACGGTTGTACACCAAACCTGATGACGCATGCATGACACACTTTCTTTTGTTATAAAAGTGTACAAATTTTTTTTAACTAAAAATGCGATATGGAGAATAAATAAAATTTATTTTCACACTTCCTAATGCTTTAAAAATGTATTAAAATATTACAATAACCAGAATTACGATGAAGAATAATAAATAATACAAAAATATGATGTCCGAACTTTATACCCGTTATCCCCTTGAACAATGTTGCTGTTTACACCATGTTTGTTTATGTCTCAAAGCAGTACCCTTGAGTCTCTGAGAAGGAACAGGTCTGGTAGGTCCCTGCAAATATTAAGGGTTTTAAATGTAAAATATTGGTATTCAATAAAGATCTGAATACATATGAAACTTTAAAAATGACCTGATACAGAGGAGGGTTACGAATGTCAGGTGAAAAATCTTCACTTGACATTCGTAGTTAATCCCATTTATTATATATTTTTTTCGAATGCCTGCCCAAATTGGGGGGTGCGTCTTATAAGCCGTCAAATACGGTATCTCAAAACATGTACCTTGGAAAAAGGAAGAAAATGGAAAGAGAGATCGAGTCGTTTTGAAGCTGCAGCTGAAAGCAGCTGCCTTACAATTGGCTGACAGTTCTGAAAACACGCTTGTGATGTAGTGTGAGTCTGATGACGCCATCGACAGCGCTCACCCAATCTACTGGAACAGGTCCCACAGCATAGGGTGTTCTCTTGTCTTGTCAATTAAATAGTAAACAAAGCAGCTCTGCCAGTCCACTTTACGAGTCTCTTGACCATCTTTTACTGCTCCTCACTCCTTGGCCACTGCTGTGCCGTCATCTCTTTGTTTACATACAGCCACGCTGTTGCTCGTACCCACCAACATTTTCCATCCCTACGGAACAACCAACAACTTGCTCCCGGTCGAGCGTACAGGCAACCGCGGCTGCCCGTAGCTCCAATGGTTGAAGGAAAACGGCCAATGTGACACTGCCTTTTAAGGCAGTGCATGTGACTCCGACGGTATGTAGACGTGTCCCGTACATGTCAAAGCAGCGTGAATCTCGGGGTGATAATGTATGAAAGTCGGGATGATAAGAATTTAGGACTAATCACGAAACTCGAGGATCTCGAAACTTGAAGAACGCAAAACTCAGGAGGGTACTGTATAACCCACAAACTCAAAGTGCGTGAGCTGAACCCAGGGGCGTATTTAGGACCTTGAAACATTGGGGGCTTAGCCCATCTCAAAATGCTGGGTGGTTGGAGGCGAGAGAAGCGCAGAGTTTTTAGGGTAATTCTGAGGCCTCTCTGACATACATTATGGCAATAATATGGCAAGTGTGTCATCATAAAACTTTCAAGGTCATTATCAAATTATGGTAAAGCATAAGCACATTTAAGTGCTTAAGACTGATGTATCATACATATAAATGTACTGTACAGACAACTTCAAATTAAAATTTATTCTTTCAGGTACATTTACTGCAGAGAACAAGGCACGAAAGACTGATGAAAATCAATTGGCCATTTTTACAAAGTACTATAGTAAAATAAAGAACACCTGAGTAAGTGAACATCAAGTAATTAGCAATCAGTAACTATCATTTTTCACAAATTCATCTAGTTTTTTATTAAATTTATTCTGTTACCAAGGAGATAGAAAACTACAACTCGGCACTCTTACACTTAACTCTTGTTTTTTGCCTGGAAAAAATAAAAAATGTCCGTGTCTGGAAATTAGACCGCCAACACGTTCAATATAATACCCCTTTTTGTCAATAGGAAGATTAAGCAACTCATTTTGTAAATAATATTAATATTAATAGTATCCACAATTTAAGTCTGAAGAAAAAATAACTTCACACTCCAGCGGCAACGGAATAATCGGTTTATTTTGCTCTACTCACCTAAAAAAAAGAAGAAAAAAACTTTCAGCCTTATAATAGATGATATAATAGATGTATTGTTTATCCCGTTGTCATAGCCTAGCTAATCATATCACGATAGTAAATAATTTGGCCTGTCAGGTTTCATCTCATGCAGGCTTCTACTCTACTACTACATTTTATAAATTTAGATCCTAGTTTTTACTCCTGCCATGTCATCAGTTCCTGCAGGCTGCAAGTTTATTTAATACAGGGTTAAAGACGTATTAAAAGCTTTTTTTACCGTTATGCTTTTAACTTATTTTTATATCAACGAAGTTCGATCTTGTGTAATTGTCACGTAACTATACAATGACCACAGGTTTTTGCCCACAGCAAAATATCAATAAATTACCTCTTGAAATTCGTTAAATGATAACTGGATCCTTTGAAAATTGGAAAAATTACGGTCCCTCGTTCCACTTAGAACTGCTGAATGCTGGAGCAATTTGGTGCAGCGTGCACATTTCCATTTACAGTATATATAACTACCATATTTTTTTAAGGATTTAGTATACCTTGTGTGACAAAACGTTGAGAACCACTCAGCTAGACTGTGGATACTTGCTAGCTGGCTAAAGAGCCCTCTGCTTCACCAACCGGAGCTAACAGACAATGTAAAGGCAGCGGCAGTCTCCCGTCATGACTCCTCTGCAGTTACAGCAACAGCAGGAAGTAACTCTTCCTTCGCCTGCTCTTGCCTTGCAGTCTGCAACTCATTGCCTTGGTTCCCTTTCTATTTGAAAAAAAGCTGCTTATATCCACAGCCTCAGACTCAGGTCTTGGTTGCTACCACCAATCAACAACTTCTCCGTATTGAATGTCATTTCCCATTTGTGTGACCATTTGCTTATTCTATCGAGATCTTGGCTCAGGGCTACACAGTCTTCTTCATTAGCCACCCTCCTCATTATATTAGCATCATCAGCAAACATATTCATATAGCTTGTCACCCCTTCTGTCATGTCATTAATATATATTACAAACATAGTCAGAGCCAACACCGATCCTTGGGGGACTCCACTAATCACTTCCATTCAGCTTGATTTATTATTCCTAATGACTGTTCTCATTTCTCTCTTCGTCAAAAAGTCCATAATGTTTTTGACCCAGACGGCTGGTAGAGATGCCCAATTCTTTCAAGGGGGAGGCCCAACAACGGGGGGTGTCGGAAAGAGCCCACCTTTCCACTCCCATGGCACCGGGCAGGTGTCGGACCCATACGTTCCAGCACCCTACCGGAACGCATGGTGCAGCAATATACTTATATATAAAAAAATAAAATAAAAATAAAATAAAAAAAATTAGTATTGAAAATATTCCAGTAACACAAAGTATAACATACCTAGGAGTCAAAATAACGAACAACAAAAACTGCTTCAAGGACTTCAAAAAACAAAGACTAACAAAAGCTAGTGAGCTAGCTAACATTACATACAGTGTAATAGCAAGATGTTGTAACAGATTACTAATTAGCAAAACTTACTGGAAGGGGATGGCACTGTCAGTAGTACTCTTTTCAGGTGAAAGGAGAGAATACTAATTTACAGTGTACAGAAAACTTCGTCTACAGGGCAATATTACAAGTCCCAACTTATGCCGCCAACAATGTCTTAAGAGGGGATATTGGTGCCTCATCTTGCTATGCCAGAGACATGAAAATTAAATTACTATTTGCCAAGCATTTGCTGAAATAAGACAGAAAAAAACTTGGCCAGAAATATATTCGTTAGGGAAATAGAAAACACTGACACAGAATGGACTAAAACTTTAAAGAAATATATGAATGAACTAAATATAAATATGACACAACTTGTTAGTCTTACAAAGAATAATATAACAGAAAAAGTAAGGAAATGGAACTCAACGAAATGTAAAAACGAACTACAGACAAAATCAACATTAAGGATATGATAATTGAACAAAAAGGTCTTAAAAGAAGAAACTTGGGCAGACAACACACTGGGAACAAAATTAATATTAAGAGGAAGAACTAACACCCTAACTTTAAGCCGGAGGAACAGGTTTCAGAAGAAAAGTGATTAGTGTCCGTGTTGTTGTGGTGCAGAAATAGAAACTTTAGAACATTTTCTGCTGAACTGTGAAGAATATGAAGAAATAAGTCAAGACCAAAATTTTATACAGAACACAGAAAACCAAGACAGAGACTACTTAATAGCCAATATACTAGTGTTTCAACCATGAACACTGGAGGAAATTGAAAATGGGAAAAAATATATCGCAAAAATCTGGAATAGAAGAAAAAAGAAAATTGAACAAAACTAAAGGACACAATAACGCCAATCAGCAACGCCATTCATCAATCAAGAACAAAGAGAGAGAGAGAGAGAGAGAGAGAGAGAGAATAAGGATCATAAGTAGGAGCCGTTACAAAGGCAATCCCACGCCTACTACCGGACTGGACTGGACACAACACACACCCCAATCCCCTTGCTCAAGGGGGGACAGTAACCACTCCTAGTCAACGGAAAGAATCCGGCCTGAGCGGGGCTCGAACCGCCGCCTGTTTGGCCGTGCAGCCTTGCAGCGCGGCGCTCGAACCAACTGAGCTACCGGAGCGGTGTGTGTGTGTGTGTGTGTGTGTGTGTACATTTATGCATATCTTTAATTCTCTCTCTCTCTCTCTCTCTCTCTCTCTCTCTCTCTCTCTCTCTCTCTCTCTCTCTCTCTCTCTCTCTCTCTCTCTCTCTCTCTCTCTCTCTCTCTCTCTCTCTCTCTCTCTCTCTCTCTCTCTCTCTCTCTCTCTCTCTCTCTCTCTCTCTCTCTCTCTCTCTCTCTCTCTCTCTCTCTCTCTCTCTATCTCTCTCTCTCTCTCTCTCTCTCTCTCTCTCTCTCTCTCTCTCTCTCTCTCTCTCTCTCTCTCTCTCTCTCTCTCTATATATATATATATATATATATATATATATATATATATATATATATATATATATATATATATATATATATATATATATATATATATATATATATATATATATATATATATATATATATATATATATATATATATATATATATATATATATATATATATATATATATATATATATATATATATATATATATATATATATATATATATATATATATATATATATATATGTGTGTGTATATATATATATATATATATATCTATATATATATATATATATATATATATATATATATATATATATATATATATATATATATATATATATATATATATATGTGTGTGTGTGTGTGTGTGATATAGATATATATATATAGATATAGATATATATAGATATATATATATATAGATAGAGAGAGAGAGAGAGAGAGAGAGAGAGAGAGAGAGAGAGAGAGAGAGAGAGAGAGAGAGTGTGTGTGTGTGTGTGTGTGTGTGTGTGCAAACGCGCGATACTTTGGTGCTCATCTCTGTTTCTCTGGCCCTCCAGTCTGTGGTAGGTAAGAATCCACTACCCAGAAGGGCAGGGTATAAGTGTGACATCCAGGTTACCACAATTTGTCTTCCTTGTTTCCCTAGACATTCATTTATCTACAAGGCCGAAGGAGAGGATAATAAACAAATGGGCGAGCTGGGCGCCGAGTGCCCGCGGATTCGTAGTTAGGCATGCATATTAACCACTCTACCTTTGCTGTCAGGTTCAACACAGTAAAGTCATATCTAAGAAAAAAATATCTACTCTTTCTTAGGATTAATTATGACCTTTCCCTGATTTATAATTGTCTTTTTCTTCTTTGGTGTTTTTTTCTCTGTTTCTTTATTGTGAAGTCATCATGGAATTAAAAGATTAGTATTATATATTAGTGGTAATCGATGTTGATTTTGTGACGTTCTCTGGTTCTGCATTATATTTGATAATACACACAAGGATATAAGGAGACTACAAGAGGCCAGACGGCCTACACAAGGCAGCTATTGAAGATGTGTTGCTCACCAAATTGGCTTTCTGTTCATTAATGCATCTAATCTACGTTTAAAGCTTTCATTTGTGTTTGCCTCAATTGAATACCTATTCAGTTTGTTCCACTCATCCACCACTCTTCGTGGACCAGTTTTTATTTATTTATTTTATTTTTATTTTTACTTTTACCAGAGCATCGTATTTGATCTCTTGCATCTTCCCAAGACTCCATCCTAGCTTATATTACATACGATCACATAAGCATATAAATAAAAAACGTCTTAGTGAATGTAATTCCCCATGTTTTTATTTTCCTTATCAAGTCCACCATAGCTGTTTTCTATGATGAACTTTAAAAATTCAGTCGTGGAGGTGACTGCCTGATCTTTGTTCTTAAGTTCCATCCCTCCTCAACACCATATGTTCAGTATCGCCGGCCGGCTGTGTGTTCTGGTTCTGCATCACCCGGTCCAGTCATCAGGTTAGACTGTCTTCTTCGGCCAATAAGACTGCGGCTATTTCTAACCACGCCCACGAGTTTGTAGCATCTTAAGAAATTTTTGTGTCCTATATGACGCTTTTTTATAATAATGGCCGTTGCAGTGAGCAGGCTACACGACGAAGATAGTATTATATCAAATGACCTGAAGATGCATATGAAAATAGTCAAAATCAGGGTATTGTTTTACTGCTTCCAGTTGAAAATGAAAATGGAGGTAGCAACTTCTGGCAACTCTCCACAGGTGTTGGTATCGGCAGTCGGCGCTCACCTGAACATTCAGTGGTCGAGGCATTTTGGTGTTGTGAGGGTTGAGCTCAGCTCTCCTTTATCACTGTTAAATTTTCTAAGTGTTCAGTTTTAGATAGAGTGCTACAGAGACGCAGGAGCAGACCTAGTGCATGATACCAGAAACCCGCTTGTGAATCTCGGTCCTCAGATTTTTTGATTTTCTGAACTCAATATGGCGAGCCATTATGTTATAGTATACACAGCTACGGCAGGGGCAAATGGACCCTTACTTGGCACAGACGAAGAGGATGTCGTTTTGATGCAGTATTTAGTGTGGGACGCCGTATGCAGAAAGGTAGTTGTTTCCTCATATGGCCTTCCTTGTGCATGACTAGTCGCCAACCTGTGTGCTCTGGCGAGGTAAACGAGGCACAGGTGTTGTAGACCTGACGCAGCTGCTCACCGCCGCGGTCCCAACTCTCTCCTTACCAGCACGTGCTCAAGCCTCTGCTTCTGTTCACTATCTTATCTTGCCTCCTTTATCACATCGTCACCTTCAAGAAAGCCGCTACCCTAGTTCATTTGCTTGTATTGTAGCATGACATACATGTTATGATTTTATTTTTAATTATTATTTTACTGGTGGTTATCATTTTGTGTATTAGGTTAATTAAATGAACGATAATTGCTATTCATATAATCTTTTATCCTTGTAGACGTACTTCCCTATTTCCTTCGACAAGTAAGTTACCTTGTCAACAAGGTTAATAGGATCAAAAATTCCTTGAAAAAAAATATATATTCTCAGAATCTCAACGTCATTTCTGCACCAGACTTCATGCAACGGCAGGGCATGCGTAGCGCCATACTGTGTGTATATTTTTAGTTGCATTTGTGCCATAAGTTTTCCAGGGCTGCCAACATGGCGGCGACTGGGGATATCAACAGGTGGGCGTCTGGCAGGGGGGCGCCTGTGCGCTCAACATTGTCGTGGGTAGCGGGGCTTGTGGGACCAAGTTGTCGTATCAGGTGGTCATGTGTTCATAGGGAAATTGGTTACAATAATTTTGAGAATAGTTAAAGTTACATCGAAGTTGGTTGTATGGAGTCCAAAATAATAAAAGTATGAGAGAGAGAGAGAGAGAGAGAGAGAGAGAGAGAGGAGGCCTGAGGGGCATGTAAT
>NC_066554.1:70000-107500 GCF_024679095.1 Eriocheir sinensis | reverse complement strand
AAAAGAAAAAAAAATACTCTAAAAGGAACGCTAAATTTTCTCTTCGAAATTTAGCTGTTGTTTCATTCACATTGAACTCCATGATATCATAGATTTACTTTACCTTATTGGTGTTACATTTTGTTTATATTTTCTTACATCAAATATATTCTGTCTACATTAATATTTTGATAACGACTATGCATCCTGGCTTTCAGTTTTGCGATTCTTAATGAATTTATTCCATACAGACGGTGACTGAACAGCAGTATATTGTGAGGCCACCCACAGAAGACATCAACGAAAATGTGCTGGGCGAGCAGTGTCGGGAAGATTTTCGCCTGACGGAAGACCAGGTGAAAAATGGCCAGCCCCTCGGAAGTGTTATCGACTCGGTGAGTATATTATTAATGACAAGTGAATGAAAGAAAAAAAAACATGCGAGAAAGTGAAGTAGTTTTCTTTTAAGACTATTACATTATATGCATATTTATTTTGAAGGTTTAGAAATGTACATACTAAAATACGAATCCTTCCAAATATTCTCTCTCTCTCTCTCTCTCTCTCTCTCTCTCTCTCTCTCTCTCTCTCTCTCTCTCTCTCTCTCTCTCTCTCTCTCTCTCTCTCTATATATATATATATCTATATATAAATCTATATATATATCTATATATATATATATAGAGAGAGAGAGAGAGAGAGAGAGAGAGAGAGAGAGAGAGAGAGAGAGAGAGAGAGAGAATATTTGGAAGGATTCGTATTTTTTACGCATTGCATTATTTAAGAAATATATCCAGGTGGAGTACTTTTTAGTGCGTGTAAATTTAGCTTGTGCGAAGAAAACCAGGACTGTATATTAAGAAAATTTTAATGGACGCCAAATGGTTATTTTTAGTGAAACACTTTAGCATTGAAAACGCTGCTCTTCTTACCCAAAGTCAACTCTTCATCGTTATTTAGTATCCACTGGAAGCTTCCTGCTTATATCAATGAGTGACGAGAGTTTCTGAGCACCGACAGTGGTTTAATCTTCGCTCATGTTGGCAACCCTGATGGCTTGTCGGCAGATGGCCGTTAGGGTTACTAGATACGCTGGCAACATTTTTTACTGGGATTTAAACATAACATTTTACATTTAATTTTGTTGGGGATTGTTCACTGCCATGAACATTTATGTTGATACTTTTATCCAAGTAGTGAAATGGGAAGGGTTAATGGAAAGAATGACCATGCCTTTAGAGAGAGGATGAGGTAACGGTAGAAGGGGAAGGACCAGTTGCCATGGCGACGAAAGGCCGTGGTGTGAGACGACCAAGAGAGGCAGTGTCTGTTCCCAGTCATTCGTTTTTCCAAACATAATAAGTAGAATCACGGACTTTTAGATGTTCGAGACTCGTGAAACATATGAGAAGACATTACACATCTACGAAAACAATATAAAGACACAGTTTGTGTCATATAATGAGAGACTTCAATTAGCGATAGGAAATGATCAATGATAGCCGACTAGGCTACACACACACACACACACACACACACACACACACACACACAATATTGCAAATGATCAATGATAGCCGACTAGACTACACACACACACACACACACACACACACACACACACACACACACACACACACACGAAAGGGAGTGGATTAAAATCCCGCGAGCGGGTTTTTCCCGCGCGGGAAAACCGTGAGGTTTAGAAATACATTGAGTTCAGGACCCTTCTCACACTACCCGAGCGGCAAGATTTCGACGAGACTGATTCATCTGCCGATTGCACTGCTAAACCGCACGGCACAGAGGTGCTTGACATACTATGAAAGTCTGGAGCACTTCAGACGGGCGGTTTTTTACTCGCGCGGCAGGCGTGGTTTATCTGTGGTAGGGGCAGGTTTCTGTTGTTCCTGCTCTCATTTTTCAATCCGGTATGCAATTTTACGTACTAATAGTTTGAGAAGGCTTTATTTTATTATTAAGGACGTTGTACAAGTTGTATTGCAAATCGTATTTTAGCTACTTACAGTATATCTGTTTATTAGCCTATCTATCTAGATGTAAGATAGAAAGATAGATTCTAGGATATTCACACGTGACGTAATCATCTTGATGAAAATAACAACAGGGTGCACTTCAGCTGCTGACAAACCGCGCGGGGAAAAAAAAAACGTTTGTATGAAGACATGCATTCTTGACACCCTACCGAGCGGTTTTCTCCCGCGCGAGAAAGCCTAAGCGGGAGCGGCAAGATTCCCGCGCGGCATAGATTCTCCCGCACCTTGCGCTGATAAACTGCGCGGCGCCGAGCAGCTTAGAATACTATAGTAGTCTATGAGCACTTCAGACGGGCGTTTTTTATTCCGGCGCGGCAGGGGTAGTTTATCTGTGACAGGGGCAAAGTGCTGCTGTTCCTGCTTTCATTTCTCAGTCCGGTACGCATTTTTACGTACTTATATTTTGAAAAGGCTTTTTTATTATTACTAAGAATGTACATGTTATATTGCATATAACATTTTTGCCACGAATATCTACTTATCTATATCTATCTATCTGTCTCGATAAATAGATAAGTATACATACATAGGTAGATATAGATAGATATATAGATAGACAGATAGATAGACACATAGATAGATAGACTGGGATATTCACACTGAAGTGATCTTCTTGATGAAAGTAAAACCCACACTTATGGATGAAAGACGTAGGCATATATATATATATATATATATATATATATATATATATATATATATATATATATATATATATATATATATATATATATGCAAGAGTTAACCAGCATCTTCACTCTTTCATCCCTCACGCTGGTAAACTCTGGAACAATCTTCCTTCTTCTGTATTTCCTCCTGCTCACGACTTGAACTCTTTCAAGAGAAGGGTATCTGGACACCACTCCTCCCGAAATTGACCTCTCTTTCGGCCACCTCTTTAGATTCTTTTTGTGAGCAGCGAGTAGCGGGCTTTTTTTTTTATTATTGTTTACTTTTTTGTGCCCTTGAGCTGTCTCCTTTGTTGTAAAAAAAAAAACAAAAACTAAGAACTGGGAAGAGGGAGGTGGGCAATAATTAAATTAACCCGAGAAAAGCGATCCCAGGGTTGGAGAGAGCCATTGTCAGGCGACTGGTTGACCAAAAACTCGAGTCTTTCAGAATTGGAAAGACAGTACCTAAGCGCCTTTGGAATATTGGAGCGCATAGGACAGTGAAAACCAAAACGTTCTAAACCTATTTGTATGGCTGTGGCAGCGGTCAATAAATAGGATTTAGCCGAGCGCTGGCAATCCCTGAGACGTGCGAGGGGTAGTACGCGCGACGAGGCAAGACGAGGGACGTGAGCGTAAATGACACGTAACACGTACACATATTTGTAACTACTAATATACACCTCATCTATATCTTATTTTTTTAGGTTATCAATAATTTATAAATAAGACGTGCTACGAGACGAGGCAAGACGATTGACGTGGGCAAAATGTATGACGTGGGGATAGTGGGTAGTCCTACTGATTGTTGCCATATATTACATGATCCAGTCCAATTTTCAGCCATCTAGACCTACTGGCGCGGTTTCTGTACGTGTTATAAAATCGCGCTCAACTGAGGCTTGTCGCCCCTCCTCCTTCTCCACTTATCAACTCGACACAATCTTCCAAACTCCTATCACCTATTCTTCAACAACACTCAGCTGTCACCTTCTTCTACACTAAACATCCTCGGTCTATCCTTAACTCAAAATCTTAACTGGAAACTTCACATCTCTCACTAAATCAGCTTCTTCGAAGTTGGGCGTTCTATATCGTCTCAGCCAGTTCTTTTCCCCCGCACAGTTGTTATCCATATACAGGGGCCTTGTCTGCCCTCATATGGAGTATGCATCTCACGTGTGGGGGGGCTCCATTCACACAGCTCTCTTGGACAGAGTAGAGTCTCTCTCTCTCTCTCTCTCTCTCTCTCTCTCTCTCTCTCTCTCTCTCTCTCTCTCTCTCTCTCTCTCTCTCTCTCTCTCTCTCTCTCTCTCTCTCTCTCTCTCTCTCTCTCTCTCTTATTTAGAGTAGGCGAAGAGGGAGGGCCTGTCATCAGTGGCTATGTATCGCAGACTGGGACTAGGGGGCGCAGGAGTAATCGAAAGGATGTAAGAATGGATGAGCTAACGGCTTATTACACCAACAGTAGGAGTCTCAGGAACAAGATAGATCTGCTGAGGGGGAAAGCATGTGTCGAGAAATTCGACATTATAGCTATCACGGAAACATGGGTGGATACTGCAAACAAAAACTTCATGTCGGAGTATGAAATAGATGGTTATCAGATGTTTCACAAAGATAGAAAGGGAAGAAGGGGAGGGGGGGGTGGCACTTTGTGTTAAAGACACCCTTAAATATTCCGCTAACAACTCTGTTCAAACAAATGACGACTCAGAATCAGTTTGGGTGGACGTCCACAAAGGGAAAGACAAACTTATTCTAGGGGTTCTTTACAGGCCACCCAACCTTACCAGGCAGGACACTGATACATTACTGCAAGAGGTAGGCAGGGCGAGCAGGAGCAAAAACGTCTGCATAATGGGGGATTTTAACTAGGAATAAAGATTGGGAAGGCGTGGTGGGTGATCTAGAATCTGAGGATTTTCTGAAAGTAATACATGATAATTTTCTCAAGCAGGCAGTGACTGAGCCCACCTGATGAAATAACATTTTAGAGTTAGTCCTGACTAACAACGAGAATATGATCAGTGAGCTAGATGTTGGGGGAGAATTAGGTGGCAGTGATCACAAGGAAATTAGGTTTAAATTAGACTGGGCGGTGACCCATGAACTCAACCCTGTGATGGTGCCTGACTTTAGAAGAGCTGATTATGAGGGGCTCAGAAGACACCTTGAGGAGGTAAATTGGGGAACCTTTGGGCTGAATGAGGGCCAGATCTCAAGGCTGGTGCCGGAAAGATAGGGGAATCATGTAGAAATTACCTACAATAATTTAGTTAGAGTAATTGCAGAGGATCAGAGACAGCATATCCCTATCAAGCAGGTAGGAAGGAAAATAACGACCCCAAATGGATGGCCCGCAGACTCAAGCATGAGATAGGCTTAAAGAGAGGAATTTATAGGAAAATAAAGAACGGAGAAACCCACCTCAGGGGTTGGTATGTTGAGCTAGCCAGGTCGGTGAAGAGGAAAAGAAATTATGAGATTAGGGTAGCCAACGAAGCCAAGAGCGATCCCAAGGGCTTCTTCAAATTGTATAGAACGAAAACAAGGGACTAATTATATATAACATCCAGATCTGATCAGTTTTCGATAAATTACTGACAATTTTGGGGCCAGTAGATCAGCACTTGAAAAAAAAACAGGTGGAAAATTCTATAGGATCAATGCCGCCATAAGAATCAAGTTCAAGCAAAAGACATTTAACCTCACGGGATCGAAATGCTATTGATGTCAATTTAGGTTCTGGATTACAAGTTTGGGGCATGCAAAGTTTCATGTCACTCTGCTTGCTCTTAAAAACTCCAGCTAAAATCCTTGCCTTCTCTTTTGGGCAGGGAGGCAGGACCCCATCAGGTTAAAGTAACGGTGGCGTGGACATATCAACACCAAATAGAGTAGTTTTTAGAGTGGACCACCACTTGTGTTGCTGATGTATACCAGAAAACGTTTCTTTAACACTATCATTATATTCTATTTCAGCTGCTGCATAAACAGACTGCGCCTCAGTTCTGAGTCGAGCATAACTTATTTAGGAAGATTAAGTCGATTTAGGTGTTGACCGAACAAATATTTTCACGCCACTGCCTCAACATTTTTTGGGGGGGGAAGAGGAGGAGGGGAATACACGATGGAGACATGTTTGACTTGTCTGGCTGATGTTAATGCATATATTTGTTTCCCTTTCAAATACAGTTGGCTAATTTCTGGGCACCTTAATCACACAGCATACTCTCAGTTGATTGGCTGAGAGCAACAAGTGTCGTGCACCATGAACAATTTTTCCACGTGTTACAGAAATCTCTGCGGTCGGCCACGATTTGTTACACGTTAGACCACTTTAAATGCGTTACAATAATTAAAGAGAGAGAGAGAGAGAGAGAGAGAGAGAGAGAGAGAGAGAGAGAGAGAGAGAGAGAGAGAGAGAGAGAGAGAGAGAGAGAGAGAGATTTACAGAGATTGAGATAGATATTCAGACCACACAGATCCTATTGTCCAGACTTGGTAGTGTCCTCAAACCTAAGGGAAATCATGAAATTTAATATCACCAAGACTTTGCATGTCTACTCTTAGTAAATATCAAGTTGAAGGAAGTGGCGGTTGTGCTGTTGTTTTAAGTGAATCAATCGTACTGCACTGGACCACCGAAGATGGGAAAATATTCCATTCTCGCGCGACAACGTCTGTGAAGAAAAATTTGGTGGTCTGAGTTAATTTGTTTACATTTGTGCCATTATTTCTCGTTTGGACCAATTTGGATTTGTCCGCATTCGTAAAACCATTGAATATTTTGAAGCAATCGATCACTTTTCCTCGGAGGTGATGTTTCTCAAGAGAGCAGCTTAAGCGGGATGAGAGCCTTTCGTCATAAGGTTTGTTGCGCATATAAATCATCTATATTGCCCTACGTTGCACACACTCTAATTTAGAAATGTCTTCTGCGTGGTGGAGAGACCAAACTGTATCGAAAATCTTAAATGGGGTCTGATTTTGTGCGCTGCGTCAATGCATTGCTGTGAGAACGGGCCTGTTTACGCATACCTCAAACGAGTAGTAATGTGAAGCTATGGACACATTATTGGCTTCACATCACTGTACTGATACTCTTTTTGCTTCACAACACATCACGAATGAAATATATGCAGTTTTCTTGTTGCCAAAAAATCACGTAATCGCGGAACGCTCTGTGATTGGTCGTGACGTAGTCAGAGAGAGAGAGAGAGAGAGAGAGAGAGAGAGAGAGAGAGAGAGAGAGAGAGAGAGAGAGAGAGAGAGAGAGAGAGAGAGAGAGAGAGATGATAATAATAATAATAATAATAATAATAATAATAATAATAATAATAATAATAATAATAATAATAATAGGAAAAATGCCTGTGACGATTGAGGTATTTATGATGGTTGTGAGGTAGAAGATGATAACTATAAGTGACTCTTTGATAAACCTTAGGGAAATGTTATCACAACCAAACGATTTAGTATTTTGAAGCTGTTTTACAGTTAAGATGATTGTGTTCTGGTGTAAAGGCGGATGTCTGAAAAGCGCGAGATTAGTGGGGGTAGAGGGCGCGACCGGGATGTTAGGAGCTTCGTTAAGGTGATTACGGTTTTCGACTTTTAATGATTTTTGAGTTGATTCATATGTGGTTAGGCCGACGTTCGCAAAGAAGTTATTAAAATCTTCAGCTTTTGCACTTATGTTCTCAAGGGGCGGGTGGGTCGTGCTCTGTGTTTTACTAGGAATAATAGTTTTTAATGTGTTCCAAGTTGCAGCTGTGTTATTTTTGCAGGTGTGTAGTTCTTGGTGGTAGTAATTTTTCTTTGAAGTGGTTATTAGACGTTTGACGTTTTTCTTTATTTCTTTATAGTTTTGCTGTATAATCATGTTATATCTGTGATTTTTTAATATCCTTTGAGCTTTCTTGCGTTCTGCTAATGCCTCTTTAATTTCATCATTGATCCAAGGTGCGGGGGGTCGGTGAAGAACGATATTAGATATCGGAGCACTTCTGTCGAGACTGGTAGTAATGACAGATGTTAGTATAGACACCTGTTTATCGACATCGTCAGTGCGTAATATTTCATTTAGTGTGGAGGTTTCCTCTAGGATATGGGAGCATAGAAGGTCGCTGTTATATTTTCTTAGGTCACGTTTAGTTACTGTGATGGGTTGGCGCTTGGCCTTAAGGATGTTGACAGAGGCGCCTATAAGCTCATGGTCTGCGATCGTGCAAGGAATTACGTAGGAATGAGTGATAAGATCTGGCTTATTAGTGATGATCACATCTAGGAGGGTTGCAGAAGTGGGTGTCACTCGTGTGGGTGTGTTTATAATTGTGTAAGCTTATTGTTGGCTATTATACGTGATAGTTTACTGTTGGGTAGGAGGAGGTTGTCGTTGAGGTCACCTAATAAGAAAAATGTCTTTTTACGCATAATTAATGCCCTCAATGTGTCTTCTATGTGATCAAATGAAGTAGAACAGGAGAGAGAGAGAGAGAGAGAGAGAGAGAGAGAGAATATATGCACATCCAGAGTGCACAAACGGCCCCAACTTTAGTCACCCCTGAACTGGCGGGTATTTTTTATTTTTTTATTTTTTTATTTTTTATTTTTTTAGCTCCAAGTGACGTCATCCCGCTGCTCCGCCCCAAAACCGCCTCCTGTGCGTACCGGTCGCAGTTTTGAAGCAGAGTGGCTTGACTTGGTATATATAGACTTAGAAAGTATCATTCTCCGTGACTGCACGCAAAGAAAATCATTGAGAACATAAAAAATAAGGAATCTGCGAGAGACCTAACCACTAGCGGGGAGCATACACCCAGGGGGCGCGTCGCTTCACTCACCTGCCATATTACGTATAAGCAAACCGTTTGAGGAGCTTCTCGGCCTCATCATCGGCGACATCACAAGGACTGATACAAAAATGAGAGGAAGCATAACCATGAAAATACAGTAGACCCCATTAATCAACACCATAATTCATCATACCTGGACTTCCATTGGATGAAAGTGGCGGCCACCGGTGGCTCCGTATGAAATCTCCCATTGGAAACAATGTTTTATAGTGAGTGGCGGCCATTGCGGGTGGCGGTCACTAGCTACGCGAGTGAGCCACCGTCAAACCCGGTGACGTCACTGGGCAACCGCAGTGGCCTCGTATGAAAGGCGCCATTGAAAAGTATGGGAGGTAACTAGTGGCGGTCACCGCTGACGGCCATGGTGGCCTCTCATACTTTTCAATGGCGCCTTTCTTGCGAGGCCACTGCGGTTGCCCGGTGGCGTAACCGGACTTGACGGTGGCTCGCTCGCGTAGCTAGTGACCTCCATCCGCAGTGGTCGCCACTCACTGCAAAGCAATGTTTCCAATGGAAGCTTTCATACGGAGCCACCGGTGGCCGCCACTTTAGTCCAATGGAAGTCCAGGTGTGATGAAATATGGTGCTGATAAATGGGGTCTGCACCGTATTTTCATACCTGTGGAATGTTCCGAGGTCAGGTCAGTTAGGTCAGGTAAAGAATGCGTTGAGGCTGGGCTGCTGGGGATGATCAAAGAGTGGCAAGGGTGTACATATATACAAACAGCAAATAAATGATGCCCATATAAGGAATAACATTTTTTTCTCGTCTGCACATAAAGAACTGTAAAATATATGATGCAAACCACTGTCCATCCTAGATAATAGAATATAATGGGCATGCATTCTTCTCCTTTTAGGGCGCCTATTTCTTTTTTTCTTGGGCAGCAAAGCAAACAGAAACAGCTCCTTGATTGACGCCATTCTTGCGACTGACATTCATGAGAGGGAACATTATGAGTCGATGGTAGTAGCTAGTTGTTTGCAGTTTCCTGGCCCTTTCACATTGGGGTAACGAGTGGCGGTAACAGGTGCCGGCCACCTGTGGCTTCGTGTGAAAGAGGCCTTAAGGTCACACAGACGCCGATTGATCTCTCCAAGTGAGGAGAGGTCGACCGTCTTGGCCGGAATGAGGAAATACAGAGGTGTGTTGCTAGACGCAGTACACAACTACGACATCGTTCAACCTGCAGGACTACCGTTTCCCAGCCTTACAGGGACGCCACACACGGCTAACATGTGGGAGGGCTAAGATAAAGGATGTACAGTTACAGATTCTGCGATCTGTACCAGCGGGGCACGACTCGAATTTTTTTCTAATCTTTTCAGATTTGTACTAATTTATCGTTCATACCCACCTCACTCCCCACTACCTCCCTCTCCTCCGCCACCTCTTCCCCAACGTACTTATTAACAGCCCCTCCGTTTCATCCGAATATGAGTGATGAGTTTATTTCCTACAAAGAGGAAAGGGACAAAGAAAACTAATATACATGAGAGGATTGGAGCAAAGAGTGCACACACGCACCCACGCACGCACACACACACACACACACACACACACACACACACACACACACACACACACACACACACACACACACACACACACACACACACACACACACACACACACACACACACGTGTGTGTGTGTGTGTGTGTGTGTGTGTGTGTGTGTGTGTGTGTGTGTGTGTGTGTGTGTGTGTGTGTGTGTGTGTGTGTGTGTGTGTGTGTGTGTGTGTGTGTGTGTGTGTGTGTGTGTGCTGTGAAATAAACTCATCACTCATATTCGGATGAAACGGAGGGGCTGTTAATAAGTACGTAACTGTTGCTTTATTGACCTTGTTAGAGAGAGAGAGAGAGAGAGAGAGAGAGAGAGAGAGAGAGAGAGAGAGAGAGAGAGAGAGAGAGAGAGAGAGAGAGAGAGAGAGAGAGAGAGAGAGAGAGAGAGAGATTTAATTCATTGATTATTTAATAGACACTTTCTGATAAGCAGGAGGCAGCACGCAGATTAGGAAACCAAACATTTTTCTTCTCCCGCAGTTTGATGCTATTCTGAGCAAGATAGGGGAGGGCGACACGTCCCACATGGCAGTAGTTACGGACGGTCAACTCCATCTCCGACAGGTACTGCACCCCAAAACCCTGGCGAGGAACTACATCTTGCCGGATTATTACAACTCTTTTTATGATCTTCGAAAGGAGTTTAAGTCTTTCTACCACTCGGAAGACATCGCCAGCGTTCCTGATATGTTGAATTGTATCCTTTACTTACTTACTGTTTCTTCAGCTAAAATACAGGTTTGTAATTGCTTAATTTAGCATCTATCTCTTAAGGTAAAGCTGTGGGCATACGCTATAGCTGAGCGTGGCCTCGGTGCTGATCTCCGTCGCATTAGTCCTTCAGCCTGTGGAGGTTAAGAACACATTACCGAAGAATAGGGGATAGGTGTTTGGAAGATTGTGCCGAGTTGACAGGTGGAGAAACTTCAGTTTTTGAGGCATTGAAGGACAAGTCCCTCCTGGCCCATTTAGAAATCATTGCAAAGTCAGAGGGTAAGTTATGGGTTCTGCGGCGTCTAACCCAGAGTCCTGGGAATATTGTTTGGAGGGTCTTTGTTAAATGATGTTAAGTAGCGCAACGGAGTAGAATGTTGTGTGTATAATCTTAAGTATCTTTGCTCTACTGTTCTATGTTTTTATTCCTTAACTCACATTACTCAGTTCTTGGAATGGAGGAAGACTCCTCTGAGGAGCTAGCCACACGTACCGTGAAGGACATGAGTAGCATCCTCGCACGAATGATCGCCGATGGTGAGTACCACGTGTTCCTTTTACTATTTCTTTGTGTGTATGTATGTGTGGGTGTGTGGGTGTATGTGCGTGGTTATTTTAGATACATTATATTTTGTTGTTACTTTTCTGTGTAATTGTTTTCAGTTGCCTATGTTTTGTTTTGAAAGAGTATTTTTTTAAAGTTTCCTGTTTATCTAAATTTCATTTGATGAGTCTGCAGTCAGATATCTACCGCAATGGGCACCAAACACTCCCGCTGACATATATATGGTGTTGTAGGGGGTTCTTCTGGTTTTGAGGAAGCAATGGAGTAGGGGAACATATTCCACCTTCTTTCTCTACCCCTACTGTTTATCTAAATTTCATTTGATTAACGCAAGGAGTCTGCAGCCAGAAACCTACCGCAATGGGCACCATGCACTCCCGTTGGCATTTATATGGCGTTTTGGGGGTGCCTCAAGTTTTGGGGAAGCAATAGAATAGAGGAACACATTCCACCTTCTTTCTCTACCCCTCATGCTTGGTTCCATCACGCTTGTTCTCGTGCTATTGAAGGTAAAGGGGCGGTTCACAAAAGGTACCAGAACCTTCGCACTCCTGCTAACCATGATCTTTACATTTCCGCCTGGAATCGTGCCAGATCTATTCTCCAGCTTACCAAAAACTCCTTCATCAATAGAAAATTTCAAAACCTTTCTTTATCAAGTTCTTCCAGGGACTTCTTGCACCTAGCCAAAAATATCTCTAAGAATTTTACTTCATCTCTCCCACCTGATGGCAGGACAGCTGTCATATATATTTCTAAGGCTGAATTCTTCGCTCACACTTTCTCTAAAATCTCTTTGGGCGTATTCTTCCAACCCATCCCACCTTTGATTCCACTATTCCTGTTATTAAAATTCTTAAGAGCGATGTTTTCTATGTCCTTTTTGACCTCAACCCTCAAAAGGCATGGACCCGATGGAGTGCCTCTTATTGTCCTTAAAAACTGTGCTTCCGAACTGACGCCCTGCCTGGTCAAACTCTCTCGTCTCTTACTATCAACATTTACCTTTCCTTCCTGCTGGCCTACATACAACTTGTCCCTAAGAAGGGTAACCGTTCCAATCCTTCTAACAACCACCCTAGAAGAATGAACCTTCCTTCCTAATTTAAGCATTTGAATCAATCCTTAACCGGAAAATTTTCAAGCATCTGTCATCTTCTGACCTTCTATCTTATCGCCAGTATGGGTTCCCTAATGGGAGTTTTACTGGTGATTTTGTGTTCTTAACTGACTCCTAGTCATCCTCATTTAGCCGTTTCGGTGAAACTTTGCTGTTGCCTTAGATATTTCGAAAGCTTTTGACTGAGTCTGGCAAAACTCTTTGCTTTCTAAATTACCCTCCTATGAATTCTATCACTCTCTCTGTAGTTTTACCTCCAGTTTCCTTTATGGCCGATCTATCTCTGCTGTGGTAGACAGTCACTGTTTTTTCCCTAAATCTATCAACAGTGGTGTCCTGCAGGGCTCTGTTCTATCTCCCACTCTCTCTTGTTTATTAATGAACTTCAAACTGTCCTATCCACTCCTACGCTGATGATTTTAATCTACATTACTCAACATAGTTTAACAGAAGACCCTCCTTACAGGAATTAAAAGACTTTAGGTTGGACGCTGCAGAACGCTTATCCTCAGACCTTGCTGTTACTTCTCAATGGGGCAGGAGGAACTTGGTGTCTTTTAATTAACGCCTCAAAAACTCAATTTCTCCACCTGTTAACTTAATACAACCTTCCAAACATCTATCCCTTTTTCTTCGACAACACACCCTTTCTTCTAAATATATAAACATTCTCGGTCTGTCCTTAACTCAGAATCTTAACTGAAAACTCCAAATCTCCTCTTCCTAAATCAGCTTCCTCGAGGTTAGGCGTTTTGTATCGTCTCCGTCAGTTCTTTTCCCCCTCACAGATGCTTTCCATATACGGGGGATTGCCCGCCCTCGTATGGAGAAGCATATCATGATTGGGTGGCTCCACACACACAGCTCTGCTAGACAGAGTGGAGTCAAAGGGCCGTACCATAAATCAACCCCTTGGACTATCGAACATCGGCCATTTTCTTCTACCATAAAACTCGAAGGATTATTTTCCGGAAGGGAAGGGAAGGTGATGGAAGGCGAAATTATTGGAATCTGGCAAGGGGTCGGAACAGGTACATCTTCATTAGCCCCTGTTCATATTTTATAAGTCAATCCTATATTTCTTTCATTAAGTAGTAGCAAATAATCTAGGAGTTTAAGAAAGTTTATTTGATCCAATATGAATCGGGAAAAGTTTTTTAAGTAAGTGTTGTTAACATGGCAATACAATGCAATTGTGATTATCTTCGTAGTTGTAGGAGTATGGCAATGTATATTAAGGATGGAAATAAGTGGAAAGAAACATGAAAACACGAAGTGAGTGGCGCAGCGTATGAGTAGCTGCATCGACGATGATATATCCCAATTTTTCATATTCTATTTATACTTGTTCCATAGCGTTAGACAGACAGAACCGACTGATAAGCTTAGTGGTGAATGGAATAGACAAACATATGTTAGCGTAGTGAATGGAATTGACAAGCATTAGTTACAGCTGTGGACAAACTGATGAGTAAATTATTTCAAATTTAACGGCACATTAGCGGGAGTCGGGACAGTTATAGCTGTCAACTGTCGGCTTGAGCCATTGGAGGTGTTTTTTTTCTTAACTGGAGTGACCATGACTGATCTGTAAAGTTATAGATATAATACGTTATAATACGCCACCTCTCTCTGACCCCCGGGTAGGTGAAGGGAAAGCAATAGATGATAAGGTATTATATATGGATTTAGTGCTAAGTAGTATTAGTGATATGGTTGGATGCCACAGTCATTAGCAAACAGAGTTTGGGCTAATGACCTCCAAGCTATGGAGCCCTCCATGATTATGTGTCTGGAAAATAAACATGGATGGAGGTATCTTTTATGTGTAGTAGTAGTAGTAGTAGTAGTAGTAGTAGTAGTAGTAGCAGCAGTAGTAGTAGTAGTAGTAGAAGTAGTAGTAGTAGTAGTAGTAGTAGTAGTAGTAGTAGTAGTAGTAGTAGTAGTAAATCTTGGTAATAAAAGATGTTGTCGGCCACAGTCATTGGCGGGGTGGGGCCAATGAATTGCTTTGTGAAAGGATATGAGAGAATATACCGTTCACAACGCAACTTTAATAGATGGAGGCCTGTTAAAAAAATATAAAAAAAAGTAGTAATAATAGTAGTAGTAGTAGTAGTAATAGTAGCGGTAGTATTAAAAGTAGTAGTAGTGGTAGTATTAAAAGTGGTAGTAGTAGTAGTAGTGGTAGTATTAAAAGTAGTAGTAGTAGTAGTAGAAGTAGTAGTGGTAGTAGTGGTAGTAGTAGTAGTAGTGGTAGTAGTACTAGTAGTAGTAGCAGTAGTAGTAATTGTTTCTGTTGTTGTTGTAATAAATACGGTAATTATGAGTTGTAGCAAATTAGTAGTAGCAGTAGTAGCAGAAGCAGCAACAACAACAACTACAACAAGAGCTGTAGCAGTAGTAGTAGTAGTAGTAGTAGTGGAAAATGGCAATGGTAGTACGATGAAGATGATTATAATGAAGAGGAGGTCGGGGATTAGGGAGTGATATCGGGGGAAGGCGGAGGGGAAAGAGGAAGGAAGGAGTAAGCGGGAGGGGAACAGAAGGAAAGGGAAAAGAAGCAGGAGGCGGAAGAGAAGAAATCGTGACTTTTCAGTATAATGTCGCGTTCGTCGTAGGGGAAACAAAAGCGGGGTTCTTGGTTAAAGTGTCCACTGTAACGGGGTGCAGAGTACGTGGCCGGAAGTGAACTGAGGTGGGAACGGAACACGAAGATCCTAACAACTCTGCGGCATCTTTTGGTCATTACTATTATTACTATTATTACTATTATTACTACATTTTAATTAATATTACTATTAAGATTATCATTATCATTATCATTATTATCATTGTCATTGTCGTTGTTGTTGTTATAATTCTTCTTCTTACTCTTCTACTTCTTACTCTTCTTCTTTTTCTTACTCTTCTTCTTCTTCTTCTTCTTACTCTTCTTCTTCTTCTTACTCTTCTTCTACTTCTTACTCTTCTTCTTCTTACTCTTCTTCTAACTCTTCATCTTCTTCTTCTTCATCTTCATCTTCTTCTTCTTCTTCTTCTCTCCCACCTCCATCATCTTCTCCTCCTCCTCCTCTTGCTCCTCCTCCTCCTGGTTGAGACATGAGGCAGAATTGAAACCCACAGCATCCAGGTGTTTCAGGGAAGGCGCCTCTCTTTCCATCTTCTATCGATATTTTCATGCTGACTGCTCTTCCGAACTTGCGAACTGCATGCCTCCCCCCCTCCCGCGGCCTCGCCACACACGACTTTCTACTCAAGCTCATCCCTTTACTGTCCAAATCCCTTACGCAAGAGTTAACTAGCATCTTCACTCTTTCATCCCTCACGCTGGTAAACTCTGGAACAATCTTCCTTCATCTGTATTTCCTCCTGCCTACGACTTGAACTCTTTCAAGAGGAGGGTATCAGGACACCTCTCCTCCCGAAATTGACCTATCTTTCGGCCACTCCTCTAACTCTTTTTAGGAGCAGTGAGTATCGGGCTTTTTTTTAACATTTGTTATCTTGTTTATGCCCTTGTACTGACTCCTGCTGTAAAAAAAAAAAAAGTTTGATATCCCTGTATTGAATGCTGGCACCAGTCATAAGTCATTGTTCATGAGCTCCTTTTATTGTTGCAAAGGTTTAGAATAGAGCTATACCATTGCCGTCTCGATAGAGAAGGCCTGACAGCTTGCTGGATTCTTTGTTGATGAGTCATCCAAATAAGGCCAAGTGTGTCCCGAACTCTCCAACTAAAATATTATTTTTTTGTGTGTTTAATGCAAATTTTTGTGTTAAATATATTTATTCTGTGATAAATAAAGATTTTCCAACATCAATATCTTATAAACATCATCAAATTAGACCCAAAATAGAGGAAAATAAATAAGATAATGTATAAGGAGAGGGAGAAATATTCACACAAAGAATTATATCAATACATTGACTGTCGTAACTGGGTAGACTCCTATTATTTTGATTTGTCACCGTTTCTAGATATCTCTTTTTGACATTCATAACGCTGTCGTTACAATTACTATATTCAGCAAGCCGACCCTCCTATTATATATAGTCACCTGCTATCTGGCAACTATAAGTTACATAGAGGTACTATAGAGTGCACCACCGCTGAGTGATGAGTCTCACATTTCGAAACCATATATTATAAACGTAAACTATTTCATTGCTATTATACGAAGATATCTTCTTAAAAAATATAAAGATAAAATATACGATAAAATATACCATGTTAACACTGAAATCCATGTGGCCATTATATGAGTAAATAGTTTGTCCCAGGAACGGAGATGGTAGAAAGAGGATTGTAGCAGCCCCCTCACTCGTAGTTGCCAGATAGCAGGTGACTGAGTTGCCTAGTATCGGGATGGAGGATCGGCTTGTTGAATATAGTAATTGTAACGACAGCGTTATGAATGTCAAAAAGAGATATTTAGAAACGGTGACAAATCAAACTAATAGGAGTACCCAGTTACAACTGTCAATGTATTTATATATTTTTTGTGTGAATATTTCTTCCTCTCCTTATACTATATCTTATTTATTTTCCTCTATTTTATATCTAATGCGATGATGATTATAAGATATTAATGTTGGAAAACCTTTATTTATCACAGAAAAAAAAATTCACAAAGATATGCATTAAAACACAAAAAATAACATTTTAGTTGGAGAGCGCGGGACTATCTCGGCCTTACTTGGATGACTCATACTTTGAGCTGTCAGGCCTTTTCTATCGATACGGCAATGGCTATATCCAGTTACGTCAAGAAGGTATTTTTCAATGAAAAGTATTTATCAATGTATTCATGAATACTTTCAAGAAGTATTCGTATTTGTATTCGAATTATAACCATTTCAATGTATTCGAATTCGCATTCGTTTGAATTCGTATTCGTATTCGAATACACAACTCTTGTATTCACTCCATCCCTGGCTGTTACTGTGCTTACCGCTGTTGCAACTGCTCCTGTGTCCGCTGCTACCACTGCTTTGCAGTCGTTGTTACTACTACTTCTCACCTACCCAACATTATTAGTCTGCTATGTAGATAATTAGGAGTGCTTTTTATCTAGGATTGCTTCTCTCATCAAGATATGTGCTGAGTTTTCATGTGATGTCCTTTTAGTAGAGAGAGCGTCGCAGATTGCCCCCATCTGCACAGTCCTCCTCACTCACTTCCTGTCTACTTTTACGTTGCATATCCTTTATTATCAGAAAAAATAAATACTTTCGTCTTTCGTTATTAGATCCATTTCATGCATGTCTTCTCGTCACTTTGCTTTAGAAGAGTTCGTGTGTCTTTATTATCTGTATCTGTATTTTCATCATTTTTTTATTTTTTTTTTATTATTTGATCATATACTCTTTATTGTATTTCGTTTGAAATTTAAGGTTCCTTAAATGTTTCTTTCAACTTCAGGACATCAAATATTTATAATTCTCTTACCATTCCATTTTTTTTTTTTGGGGGGGGGCAACTGAAAATATCTTTTATCCCCCAAAATACTCTCAAAGTTACTTATTCACACATGATATACACTTTTAAGGGACATTTAGCTGATTTAGTTTTATTTGTTTTCAGAGAAATCGACTTGTCATTTTTCTTAACTTTGCAGGTCACAGATTCGTCTTGCCCGAATCCATCATGATCAGACTGGAGCCGGGCATCTGGTAAGTAGATATTTTTTCTTTGATCCGAATGGAAAATTAAAGTTTTTTTTTTACACCAATAAAATCAAGGATGCCAGAAACAGACTGCTTGAAAGAGGACTGCTAGTACAAAATGCCGGGGTTGGCCGATCTTTTTTTTATAAGAGTGAATTGTTAGATGATTAGCAAACAGCGAGACAGAGATTTATATATCAGTTTTTCGTATTTTAGCTCTAGTACATTTATGTATTACCTATTTCTTAACCTCAAAACATCTTACTTTATTCTCTAATGTAGTACAGCGACTTGCCTGATGGACGAGCCTCCCATGAATCACTCTGCGAGTGGAGTACCTCTTTGGCCCACTGATTAAGGAGTGGCTCTCCCGTCTCGCTGGTCGCGGGTTCGATCCCCGGCGCCGGCAAACCTTTTCTTGTCTGGATTAATTTCTCGTGTGTTTCGTTACACGCAGAGGTCGTGTTGGAGTGTAGTAAAGAGTAAATTCTGGCGTTTCACTTTGAGGATCCCACCGCTGCCACCAGTGAAACGCCAGAATTTACTCTTTACTACACTCCCACACGTCCTCTGCGTGTAACGAAACACACGAGAAATTAATCCAGACAAGGAAAGGTTTGCCGGCGCCGGGGATCGAACCCGCGACCAGCGAGACGGGAGAGCCACTCCTTCACCAGTAGGCCAAAGAGGTACCCCACTCGCAGAGTAATTTATGGGAGGCTCGTCCATCAGGCAAGTCGCTGCACTACACTAAATACAGCTTTATTTTCCTTTTCCTTGCGTAATCTCCGTTTTTCCCCGCTTTTCCCCTCTTGTTACATCTAATATTCATTCATCTATTAATGCTCTCGAACAACCTTCGGATACTCATTAGTTTAATAAGAGCCTCGTCTCCAGCGTTACTACTGGATTCAAGAATTTGATCTAGTTTGCTGATTTGGATGGGTTCTTGCTCGTGATGTCACAGCCCGTGTCCAAACAAAAACAAAGCAGCGCTTGTAAGTCACTTCCGCCCCTGGTGGACGGAAGCCTGCATCCTCGTTTAACTATTGTGGCTTTTACAGCATTTTACGTAAACTCTTAAGTATTTTGGAGTGTTTTTGGATTCCTCGTATGTGTGCACACGACGATAATTGCAAATTGCTCCGTATAATTCTGTAAACTGAAGACGGCAAAGTGTTGTGTTGCAACTGGATGTTCAAACCGGCAAGGACATTAATTTCGTCTTATAGATATCCAACCACAAACTTTGGCAAACGGAGGAAGTAAGGACCATATGATGAAAAACTCTACAACAGGAGAGTAAGGTGGATTGCAGCAGTCAAGTGAGAAGTAACAGGGATATCAACATAAGAGAGGAGTTGGGAACCTTCTTATGGGAGACTTTAAACTGCACGCTTTATATCAAATAATATTTGCATGTTGAGTTTTTCAAAGAACTGGCTAGAAATTTACTAAATCAACTGAACCTAATCTATTCTTCGACTTACCAGAACCTCTTTCATAAAGAGAAAATGACAAAACCTTGCTTTTTCTAATTCTTCCTGCGACTTCTGGCACCTAGCAAAAAATATCTCCTCCAATTTCACTTTTTCATCTTTCCCTCCTCTCCATAATCCTGACAAGAAGCACCGCCGTCTCATCTATCTCTAAGACTGAACTCTTCTCTCAAACTTTCTGTAACATCTCCACTCTGGACGATTCTGGGCATATTCCTCCTACTCATCCCCCCTCTGACTCCTTAATGCCTGTTATTAAGATTCTTAAGAGTGATATTTTCTATGCCCTCTCTGGCCTCAACTCTCAGAAGGGTTATGGACCTGATGGAGTGCCTCCTATTGTACTTAAAAACTGTGCCTCCGTGCTGACACCCTGCCTGGTCAAACTCTTTCGCCTCTGCCTGTCAACATCTATCTATCCTTCCTGCTGGAAGTATGCCTTCATACAGCCTGTGCCTAAGAAGAGTGACCGATCCAATCCCTCAAACTACCGCCCCATAGCTTTACTTTCCTGCCTATCTAAAGTTTTTCAGTCAATCCTTAACCCGAAGATTCAAAAGCACCTATCCACTTCTGACCTTCTATCTGATCGCCAGTATGGATTCCGCAAGGGGCGTTCTACTGGCGATCTTCTTTCTCTCTTAGCTGACTCTTGGTCATCCTCTCTTAAGCCCCGTTCACGCTGTGCCGACTCTGGGCCACGACTACCCACGACTCTAGGGTACACGAGGTCTTGGGTGTTGATGTGAAAGGGTTGGGCATGTCTTGAAAGAGGTCTTAAGACTGTTGCCGAATGCTGCGCCGACGTCGTGACGGGAGTCTGGAGTCGTGAGGGTTAGCTTCCACTAGACTATTTGCCGACGATAGTTTACTGTTTAGAGCAGTAAAGACTACTGACGACTGCAGACTACTACAAAACGACTTGGACGCCCTCGAGCGGCGGGAACGCACCTGGCAGATGCACTTCCGACATGACAAATGCAAACTTTTAAGATTCACCAGAGCGCACAGCCCCATCCATCACACTTACACTCTCCACTATTCAAATTTAGAATCAGTTCACACACACAAGTACCTTGGTATCCATCTCTCAACTAACTTGAAATTCAACACCCACATAGACCATATCAGTGCCACAGCCAACAGAACACTGGGGTTCCTGAGGAGGAATTTACATAACTGCCCACCTGACATTAAACACATAGCTTATGACACAATTGTGAGACCAACACTGGAATACTGCTCAACGGTGTGGGTTCCTTACACACACAGAAACATTGATAGGTTAGAACAAATCAACACCAAGGCGGCTAAGCTCATTACAAACAATTACAGTCGAACGCCTGGAATCACAACACGATTAAACAACAGATATACATGGACCCTCTTCACATACGCAGACAAGCACACAGACTTACACTTATGTACAAGATCACAAACACTCACATTGACATTGAGCCACAAACATACCTACACAAGGCAAACAGTCAATGTCCTCGTAACACACACATCCATAAATACCAAACATATCACACTAACACTGACGCATACAAGCACTCATACTTTCCACGCACCATACGTGACTGTAATAGCCTCCCTCAAGAAATTTTAGACTGCGGTACAATAGACACATTCAAAAAACAAATACAAACTCACTTGTCACCACAACATACTAACACTAACAATTACACTTGATTCACTTCCCTCCCCTGCACACTCGGCTCCCCCGTCCCCCCAACAGCGTGTTATGCACCTTCTTTGGTGCCCTGCGCATTATTATCCAGATCCAGAGCACGACTTGCTGGCAACTAGTTGGACGAATGTCCCAGACAGTCAGCAAGACACCAAGACCCCAATAAAACCTTCCCCCCCTTCTTGGAGCGTGGAAACCAACTTGCCAAATGGAAAAGTCGCTGGGATGTCGAGGCCCAGAGTCGGCACAGTGTGAACGGGGCTTTAGCTGTTTCGGTGAAACTTTTTCAGTTGCGCTAGACATATCGAAACCTTTCAAGTCTTTGATTCTAAACTGCCCTCTTTCGGATTCTATCCCTCTCTCTGTTCCTTTATCTCCAGTTTCCTTTCCGGCCGTTCTATCTCTGCTGTGGTAGACGGTCACTGCTCTTCCCCTAAACCTATCAACAGTGGTGTTCCACAGGCCATAGTGTTAGACTTCCCCATTCCCATCCCATCCCTATCCCTTACCCGTGGCCATGAACCGTAGTGTAAAGCGTCCCCATGTGGTTGGGGTTGTTTTATGCTACCCCGTGAGGGTGCGGATGGGGTGGGAAAAGTGTTGACTCCGCGGGGTAGAGTGCAGGACATCTTCGGCTTTTCCTTCGTATACTTCATGAGTAAATAGTGTTCTATTTGTTATTATAGAAGGGCATATATTGAAAAGTATCAGAATATTTGTATGACTGGTATTATATCGCAAACTTTGCTAAATTTAATACATATTTTTTAGTTTGTAAAGTCTGTGGTGTTTCCATTTGATTGTAAACGTACAGTTATTCCTGAAGATTCATTTATAATTGTCCCCAAGAATGGCAAAAGACGGCAGATTGATGACTAAATATAACATTATGATGGGAATACTTAACATATACCATAAAAAAATAGCATTTCTTGACGACCACCTTGATTTAAGACAAAAATGACATAAATGACACGACCTGGCAACCCCGGTGTGGCTGGCCAGGTGTGTGTGACGAGTCATGGATACCAACCTGTCTCATAAATTAACTTACCCGCGTTACTTGTTATTTACTTGTAGATCAACAACGCTATTGTTTTGTTTTATGATATATAACGTATATGAATACAATAGTGTGTAAAAAATGCATTATTTATTTCGTTTTCTGTAATTATTAGTTTGAAAGTGCTGCCAACATTATTATGACCTGCGGATTGCTCCCTCATATCTGTCGCGGGGATTGGAGGTGACGGGGCGGCTTGCCCATACCCCAGTCCCGCGTATGGGGATGGGGACGGAAAGGGAATGGGGAAGACTAACACTATGGCCGTCTGTCCTATCACCCACTCTCTTCCTGTTATTCATCAATGATTTTCTTTCCATAAAAAAACTGTCCTTCCCACTCATACGTTGATGACTCCACTCTGCATTATTCAACTTCTTTCAACAGAAGACCCTCTCAACAGGAATTACAAGACTCCAGACTGGAGGCTGCAGAACGCTTAACCTCAGACCTTGCTATCATTTCCGATTGGGGCAAAAGGAACCTTGTGTCCTTCAATGCCTCAAAAACCCAGTTTCTCCACCTATCAACTCGACACAATCTTCCAAAAACCTATCCCCTATTCTTCAACACTAAATATCCTCGGTCTATCCTTAGCTCAAAATCTCAACTGGAAACTTCACATCTCCTCTCTTACTAAATCAGCTTCCTCGAGGTTGGGCGCTCTGTATCGTCTCCGCCAGTTCTTCTCCCCCGCACAGATACTATCCATATATAGGGGCCTTGTCCGCCCTCGTATGGAGTATGCATCTCACGTGTGGGGGGGCTCCACTGACACAGCTCTCTTGGACAGAGTGGAGTCTAACCCGTATACATTGATTCCTTGGTCGGATGTGTGTGTGTGTGTGTGTGTGTGTGTGCGCGCGTGTGTGCGCGTGTGTGTGCGTGTGTGTGCGCGCGCGCGCTAGGCTTAGAGGGGCCCAGATGACGCGCTGCTCGTGGCCGCCTGAATTTCGATTTCTTTTTCTCTATGATGATCCTCCACGACCTGAACTCTTTCAAGAGGGGAGCATCAAGACACCTTTCTACTTCCGAAACTAATCCCTCTAATTTGGTAACTCATTCTTTCTTCTTTTCGTTGGAGCAGCCCTATGCGGGTTATTTTGTTTTTGTCCTTGAGCTGTCCCCGTTTCTGTAAAACACACTCGCACAAAAAAAATATAAGTAACAGACATGTAAGCAGTTACTGTATAGGTGAGCAAACTGAATGTTTCCACAGGCATACACACCAAAATAAATACAAACGAAATGATATCTAACGAAGCAAGTAAACTTATCGAATAGTTGAGTATTTTGGAGAAAAAAAATAGTATACATAGCAAAGAATAACATCCTTGTACGAGATAGCAATAAGGTATTTTCAGCTACTCACGAGTTTCCTAAATAGTATACATAGCAAAGAATAACATCCTTGTACGAGATAGCAATAAGGTATTTTCAGCTACTCACGAGTTTCCTAAATAGTATACATAGCAAAGAATAACATCCTTGTACGAGATAGCAATAAGGTATTTTCAGCTGCTCACGAGTTTCCTAAATAGTATACATAGCAAAGAATTACATCCATGTACGAGATAGCAACGGGGTAGTTTCAGCTACTCAGGACTTTCCTCCTGGTAATCATTGTAGCAAATACTGCTCACGAGCAAAACCTTGCCATAAACTCCAGTTCAGCGCAATATCTCTTGGTTGTCTGTGCTTTTCTCACACGAGCAAAGGATATTCCTTGTTTCTTTCTTTCAATGGTTGAGATTTCAGCAGATATCTTTTTTTAAAACCAGCCATGAAAGTTTTATTCAAGGTACTTTAAACTTCATCCTGGAAATGGATACTCGAAAAGAGAGAGAAAGAGATAGGTCAACGTGAGTAAGGAAACAAAGGTGTAAGGGAAGCAAAAATGTTAATTGTCTCCCTGGCTACAGAGGTGGCACTCACCTGATCAGGCACGAGGTTTTTTTTGTTTGTGACGGCTAGGCAGCTTGCATTTTTTTTTTTTTTTTTTTTTTTTACAGTAAAGGAAGCAGTTCAAGCAAAAACAAATGAAAAAAAAAGTCCGCTAAGCACTGTTCCTGTAAAATAAGTTAAGTAGTCAAAAGAGAGGTCAATATCGGGTGGAGAGGTGTCTTGGTATACTCCCCTCTTGAAAGAGGTCAAGTCGTAGGCAGGAGGAAATACAGACGGAGGAAGGCTGTTCCAGAGTTTACCATTGAAAGGGATGAAAGAATGGAGATGCTGGCTAACTCTTGCATAAGGGATTTGGACAGTATAGGGATGAACTAGAGTAGAAAGTCGTGCGCAGCGGGGCCGCGGGAGGGGTGGAGGCATGTAGTTAGCAAGTTCAGAAGAGAAGTCAGCATGAAAATATCGATAGAAGATAGAAAGAGGTGCAGCACTGCGGCAGAATTTAAGAGGTAGAAGACTGACAGTAAGAGGAGGGGACTGATGAGACGAATAGCTTTTGACTCGACACTCTCCAATAGGGTTGTGTGTGTGGAGCCCCCCCAAACATGAGATACATACTCCATACGAGGGCGGACAAGCCTCTTGTATATGGACAGCATCTGTGAGGGGGGGGAAATTGGTGAAGATGATATAGAACGCCCAATAGGCACGGAAGGGGTGGGCAGCGAGGACCGGCGGGGCGTTGAGCTCCTGAAGGCTACTAATAACTATTTGTATTGCGTCTCCTCTGAGTTTCCTAGCTGTTGGAACTAATATGTTAGTTGTTGAAGCTACCCTTACCTTTCAATATCTCACTCTCTGCCTAGGGTTGCGATCTTTCTTCATTTACGCCCTTAGATACATTCATTACCCAGCGGTGAATGTAAATAACAATTTTCTCTATTGCTTATGAAAAGTTCAATTGTTGGTTTAGAAATTCATTCAGTTGATTCAGCTTCACGACCTTCCTTATTGGAAATATATGAAAGACGTTTGCATGGCTGAAGAAGTAGGCAGTGATGTAATTGGGATAAGATGGCAGATGAGTTACGAGGTGAATGAACTGCAGCGTGACGGGATGCAGTTACTGGAGCGGCAAACAAGGTGCCGATTGTAGAAATTAAAGAAACTTGTTGCAACCTATCAGTTTGTTCATGTGTGGTGATGTTAAAATATCTTACGGAGGAAGATGGGAGATTTCATTAACCATCCTCCCCATCTTTTGAGTTAGCACACTCGGCTCACAACCGAGAGAGCCCGGGCTCGATTCCCGGGCGGAGTGGAAAAATTTGGGCAGCTTTTCCGATACCCTACGCTCCTATCCACCCAGCAGTGAATGGGTAACAGGTATTAATCGGGGGTTGTGTCCTGTCTCCTGGGATCTGTTCCCTTCTCCTATCATTCCATCCCCTTCTGTCTCTCTCTGGCATATGACCACAGATGTTGCGCCGACTAAACGAAACTCTCCAACTTTCCCCATCTTTTGACAAGAATCCGTACATCAATTGCATTCACTGCTTTTTCACAGTTCTTCCCCATTTCTCCTATTTCCCAGCCCTTTGCCGACACGAAAGACACAAGTTTCCAACGCAAAATTGGAACGCGAAGGAGGTTGAGAGGGGGAAAATATAGATAGTGGAAAGAAGGTGGAGAAGCGAGGCGCCAAGGAGGAGGGACCGGTGTGGCAGGTCTTGAGAGGAATGTTGCTGACCATTCACCCTCACCCCCACTCCTAAACTCCTCCAGTCCATCCCATCAGACCTCTCCCCCCTCCTTGACTTTCCTCCCCTCCCCTCACCCTCCTCGCACGGCAACCATTGGTCTTTGAGCGGAAGCACCTTGTTGTTGGATACCTTGTGTGAAGGAAGCTTTCGTCATCAAGGCAGGTTCACGGCGCTCAGATTGTGTTCATTATGACAACGTGACGCACACACGGCGTGTTCTGTTTAGGCCAGGAAAACAGTCATCTTCCTGATATTCAGAATGCTATGATTTTTTTTTAATTCGAGGGTGTATTTAATTTAGTAATTACGAATGCGAAACAGGGCGAGAAACATTTTTTTCTCTTATATCCAGAACTTGACTACAACAAAGATATAAAATTTCATATTTCAAATATGACGCGCAAAAACTATCCATACAGGAATGGCAAGCGAAAAAGATGCACATTTGAGAATGTTAATGCTTACAATATATTTTTCCCCAGAAACGTAATCATTAGGCCACCCTTCTTGTGGTCATCCTTCCTACTTAGGAGTCGAGGGCAAACTGTGTCAGCCGGACTGTATCCGTCAGAGGCTCAAGGGCCAGTGAGAAAGATATGAGCATCGAGATGACTCGCAGCTTAGCGTGTGCCCCCAACTTTACGGTACTGGTAACACGATACTGTGGTGAAGCAAGAGTTGGTAACCTTTCCGATGTAGGACACTCGATTCACTAGTCTGTTCTCTGTTGTTAATACAGAAAAGCAAGTTTGACACACACACACAAAAAAAAAAAAAAAAAAAAAACGCGCACGCTGTGTGATTTCTTATTGCTGTTATTATTGTTGTTGTTGCTGTTGTGTGTGTGTGTGTGTGTGTGTGTGTGTGGAGAGAGAGAGAGAGAGAGAGAGAGAGAGAGAGAGAGAGAGAGAGAGAGAGAGAGAGAGAGAGAGAGAGAGAGAGAGAGAGAGAAGAAGAGAGGAGAGAGAGAGAGAGAGAGAGAGAGAGAGAGAGAGAGAGAGAGAGAGAGAGAGAGAGAGAGAGAGAGAGAGAGAGAGAGAGAGAGATTGTTTTTACATGTTTGTTTTCATTTTTGTATTTTGTATTTGTATATTTGTATGTATGCAACAGACGACAATTAATTTTGTCCCATACACAGGCTCTTCAAATAGTTATACCTAAAAAGTGTAATTTTGGGCCTCCTTATGTACAGAAATATTACGTTTAAAAGAGAGAGAGAGAGAGAGAGAGAGAGAGAGAGAGAGAGAGAGAGAGAGAGAGAGAGAGAGAGAGAGAGAGAATGCTGGGTGTGGCCATGTCTGCTTTCTTTTCTGCTCTCTCCCTAACGGAACTTGTGCGTAACCCCGGTGCTTTTCTTTTTGTCAGCCATCTCCGCCTTGCTTCAAGTCGGACGTTTCAGTGCTCGATGTGAAAATTACAAACAGGAAGCGTTGGATAACATGACCAAACAAAATAATGTGTGTGAAAACGACCAGCATTTATCTTTTCTTACATGCAGACTTTTCCTGAGTGTTTCATCTTTTCCCAATATCTGACCTTATCATTTTTTTCATTCACTCACAGCATGCATTTTGTTTCCATATGACTTATGTAACTCCCAACACACACACACACACACACACACACACACATACACATTAGGGTGGCGTTTCACTACATGGATGGAGATGTGATAAAGCTTATCGTGTCGGTGATTCGAACAAAATTGGAATATGCAGCGGTGGTGTGGTCCCCATACAAAAACAAAAGTATTAGGGAAATATGGGACCCATAGAGCAGCGACAAAGAATATTCGCCAAGCTTGAAAGGCATGACATACGAAGAGAGATTGGAAAGATTGTATATGCCCACCTTGAAGGAGAGAAGAGAAAGAGGAGATCTGATTGCAGTGAATAGGGTAATGAAGGAGATCAAAATAATCAACAGGTACGATTTCTTTATATGCGATGCCAGAAATACAAAAGGTCAAGGATAGAAACTAAAGAAGACGAGGTGCCGAAGAAATGTCAAGAAACAACTCACCCTATAGATGCATTTACACAAGAATGACTTTGAAAAAGTAATGTTTCAAGACAAAAATAATAATGAGTTTACAGATAAGGTTGATTAACTGTAATTTGGAGCCGAGTCCCAGGTCAGGAGAAGCATTACGCCATGGGCGTAGTTGCCACTTTCAGGGTTCTCCCTCGCCCTCCCCCAGGCCAACGGAGGAGAGTATGCGATCGTTTGAGCGGTGGCTTGCTACAGGGCCACTCCATGTATTCTTCCTCCAAGGGTGAACCGACTGAAGTACGGGTACCATTTTGTCTTGCTGCCTTGTGATCATATTTTGTTTCATTTAATGTTGATAAATTGAAATACCTCTCACTCGTAGATAGTTTATGACACACCTGTTGCTTTCCCAGCCATCAACAGTTTTGCCTTATCTCTTATCTTACATGGAGAGGGATTCGGGAATAGACATGTGTGTGATATCAGAGGTGGAGATGAGAATATTTTGTTTTTTTTGTTTTTTTGTTTTTTTGTTCCCTTTATCAAGTTTCTGTCCCACCTGCCGCTGACCCTCAACCAATTCGTTCTCATGTCTTAATAGGTTTAGAGTAAGTGGTATGACTTTCCAGTCTTCAGGAACTTTTAGTTTTACTACTGTAGTTAATACTGCCTCTTATTTTCATATCATTACGGAATTCAAAATTTATAGGCGATGCATAGTAAAATTTTCTTACAATACTGTTGACGTAGCGTTTGAAAGAAAATTACAATAATACCATTATCTGAAAGGTGAAGGAGCTCGGACTAAGCAACAAATGGTGATGTAAATTAATCTGTCATAGGTAGCATACGCAGCAACGAATGGTGGTGTCAATCAATCTATCATTGGCAGCATACGCCGGGGGCGCGTTGCACCGCCCTTGCTCCTATGCCATTCTCGGGTGTCCGCCCGAGCAAGTCTTAGTGCAGGCCACTTTCTCATTCGAAGTAACTCATGGTTGGACTCACTGAATTTCTCAAGTCATGGGTGCTGTAGAAGTTCCCTCGGTGTTCACCACACAGGATAGTGTCTGACAGATAGATACAACATGGAAAGCAAAGTCGACTTTTGGGTAGTCTTCCACACGCCCATGTAGCCGGAAATGGTGTTCACGAAATATAGTTAACATGATTTTACTGTGTTTCAAATAGTAATCACAGTTTTGATACCAAATTATTTAATTAAGACCTAATCCAGTAAACGTACCCTTCCTGTACACATCCGTGACAAATTCACATCTGCCTATTTATACAACTTGTCACTGAAAACAAGAACTGATTTTTTTATGTGTATAGGAAGGATACGATTTCTGAGTTATCAATCAATCAATCAATGAGGGCATACACCGGGGGGCGTGTCGCCACGCCCACCCTACGACGCCAAGTCCGGGGGGCCCTCCGGATGAGTCCATGCAGGCCCCCTTCCCATCCTGAGTACCTACTGGCAGGATCAATCGGCTTACTAAACCCACGAACTCCGTGAGCGTCCCATTGGCCTCCTCCACTCAGGATTGTCTCTTACAAAGACAACCCGATGAGCAGGGTCGGCTTCTGGGTATCGTACCACGTGCCCGTATAGCCGGAGTTTAGCCGGAGTTGTCGTTGACGGACTATGCAGGCAATATTTGTCGAATCAGTTTGAGACATAGTCATTACAGCTATATCCCAAAATTCTGCGTAGACGTTTATTACCAAAGGCATCAATCCACTTCTCCAGGTCCCCATTTAGTGTCCATGTCTCACAGCCATAGAGTAAGACAGGGACCACAAGGGACTTGAAGGTCCGGATCTTTGTCCTTCTGCACAAGTATCGACAACGCCATATACTCGTGCTGAGTGAGTCCATAACACCATGAGCCAAACCAATCCTCACTGTTGTTTTGAACTACGCTACCAAGGTATTTGAAATTTTCTGAGATCTCAATGTCCTCGCCACATGCATGACAATACTGTACTGTTTCATCTAGCAAGCCTATAAATACCTGTACCTTAGTCTTGGTCCAGGAAACCTAAAGTCCCAAGGGCTTCGCTTCCTCGTGCTGTACCTCGAGAGCCATCACCAAAACTTAGAGTGACTCCGCAAGAATTACTGCATCATCGACAAAAACTAGGTCAGTGACTCTGATGTTGCCGACAGATGCTCCACAATGACTCTGGTCCACAACTCTGCCTAGTACACAGAACATACAGGCGTTGAAAAGGGATGGGTCAAGGACACAGTCCTGTTTCACTTCCGCATTTACGGGAAAGAAGCTGGACAAGCCTCCCCCACCCACCACCACACACACACTTCACAGCACTCTCAGTCCCAGAATATTAGCCAGTCAGCAAACCAATAGTCCTTGCAGGAATTCCACGGATTCGCAAGAGATCCCAGAGTGCCTTGAGATGCACTGAGTCAAACGACTTCTTCAGATCGACATTGGCCGCAGGCATCCCCTGTTCAAACTCACGTCAGCGCTATAACAGTACGCGAAGTGCTAGGATACGGTCAGTTGTTGACTTACCAGGCGTGAACCCAGCCTGTTCAAGTCTCTGCAGCGTCAGTAGCTGGCTGCAAATTCGCATCGGCAATAGATGGCCAAGCACCTTCCCTGACACACTGAGCAGTGTAATACCATGGCAGTTGTTGCAGTCATGTCGGATCCTTTTCTCTTTCCGGATAAGGACAACCAACCCTCTCTTCCAGTCAGGAGGAATGGTACTGGACTGCCATACGGCAGTAAAGACCGTATGCAACCCGTGGATCATGGCCTCACCTCCAGCTTTGAGCAGCTCCGCACTGATGTTATAGATACCAAGTGCCTTTCCACCCCTCAACTTTGCCACAGCCTCTCTGATCTCTTCAAGAGAGGGTGGGCTTTCGTCAATGGGTGATCGTCATCCGCTCCCTGCAACCCAGCAACTGGAAGCTGCCCACTTGGAGGGTCCGCCGTGTACAACTGCTCAAAGTACTCAGTCCAACGAGCCCTCTGATCATCCATGTCCAATACAAGGCAGCCATCAGCTGTTCGGATAGCGTTCACCTGAGAGGAAGACTTGGAGCGGAGCTTCTTCAGGGCTCAGTAAGCAGGTCGGAAGTCATTTGCATTTAAATGGCCTAAACTTCCTCAGCGAGACCCCTGACACCTCTCCTTGTCTCTCCTCAGGAGGGCTCTAGTCCTACGCGACTGGATTAAGTCTTAATTATATGCCCTTTGTGCCATTATTGTTTAAAGTAAATTTAATCAAAACTCTGATAGGTAGGCGTCTATGATTTGTTCCGCCTAGATTAGTTTTGATGTGCAAATTAATAGACTTAGAGAGTATTTAATCTCTAATGAGTTCCCGCTGCTTGTATTTGAAACAAGAGTAAAGCGTTTTTTGTCACATAGGTTTGCACAATGACCAGTGATCTCAGCTGAGGAAAAGACAATTAAATATGTAATTTTGCCGTTTCAAGGACATTTTAGTTATTAAATTAGGAAAAAGCTGCAAGCCCTTTTTCACATACATTTCCCACAGCTGTTCTTTAGGTTTGTTTTTTACAAATCCAAACACAATTGATTCCTTTTTAAATATGAAGACACATTGCTCAGCCATTTGTGCTCAGATATTGTTTATTAATTTTGTTGTCCTGATCGTCAAATCGGGTATGTGGGTTCAACACACAGAGATCTAAGAATTAGAATATTTGAGCACAAAGGGTTATCACAATGAAAAGGTAGGCCATTGATGAATCCAGCTTTTTCAGTAATTAGTAATCATTCAAAGGATAAGGGATATAAGATTAGATAGGAGGATATTATAATTTTATTTAGAATCAACCATTCTTCAGATTTAAGAATTGCAGCCATTGTTTATTTTTGAAGACCAACCATAACTTAGCAACAACGAATCATCATTTTAAAACAGACTGTACTTTGGGTTAAGGGATCATCAGGGAGGGTTAACAATTAGTATTTTTCGTCGGGTTTGCTTTCATTGTTGTAGTTTTTGCTTATAGTATTCAATAAAATTGTCTTCACAATATTATTAATAGGGTACGGGTGTTAACACTGTAATTTTTTGTTTCAACTACTTTTTGTAGCTTCAAAAACAGAACCATTCACTTTTGTTTGCTTTGGTTTTATCGGAGCTTGTACTGTCTATATTTGGCGCCTTGTTCGGATAGAGGTAGGACCTGTTGGTGTTTTACTTTGTTTTAATCGTTTTTACTGTCTGAGGATGGGAGGAGTGTTTACCGAAACGTAACGAAGAAATAAAGGATATGGAAATGGCGGGGGTTATTCAGTTTCATCTGTAGCATACGGTTCCTTGAGGACATCCCCATAAACCAAGTTTATATATATATATATATATATATATATATATATATATATATATATATATATATATATATATATATATATATATATATATATATATATATGGGTTGGTTGGCTGACTGTCTGGCTGGTCGGTTGACTGGCTGTCCCTCTGCCTGGCCGATCTCCTGTTGCTGACCAGTGATGCCCAGGCAGGCCCAGGTAGGCAGCACAGACAGGCAAACAGGAGAGGGCAAGTGACGACAGGTGAGGGCAGGTGACGGCAAGTCACCTTACACTACACACTCTTGGTCACTTCCCTGCGTACACTCCATCCGGCACTGAGCTCTGTCCCTCTGTGCACTTTGCCTCCACTGAATTTCCTTTTCTATTTTCTTCCCCTGCTTGAGCGCCGCCATGCGTGTTTAGCTCCGCTAGCTTGTTTATCTCCACCAGCTCATGTAAATCCCGTTCCAGAGTAATCCCCAGCCACACAATAAGCTAGGAGACCCGGGGCAGTACCTAATTGAATGTTACCTCATGTAATAATCTGATCAGTCTTGCCTGTAATATTTACCTCTGACAAAATGAGCACTGCAGAGTCGAGATGAAGCAGCCGGCCTCCAGTTTCCCCTCTTCACAGCTGCTATCCACTTCCCCCGCTCTTCTGGATTCGCTGGAAATCTATAAAATGACAGCATCTCTCCCGTGTCGGTTAGAACATCCAACCGCACAGCATACGTATCCCATGACGAACACAGAGCACTTGTGCAGCCCCCACCAAGGTTTGCTTTGATAAGTGACCACCACCACTGACCACCAAGATGGCCGTGCAGGCCCGCGCTACCCCCGCACCCCCACTAATGACGTCAGCTGCAAAACCTCTATACAGCTGCTATCACAAGCTACGCGCGTGCCGCTTGGGGCGCCACCGTCGCCCCGGTTACAGATTTCATATAGGGGAGATTGTGAGTGTCCCCTCTTTACTGTCTACACTCTTTGCTACAACTATTACTACTGCTGCTACTACTAACAACAACAACAACAACAACAATGATAATAATAGTAACAGCAACTCCAACAACCACAACAACAATTATAATAAAATAATGATGATGATGATGATGATGATAATGATAATAATAACAATAACAACAACAATAATAATAATAATAATAATGATAGTGATAATTATTTTTACTGGTTGTTGTTGTTATTATTATTATTATTATTATTATTATTATTATTATTATTATTATTATTATTATCATTATCATTATCGTTATCGTTATTTTATTATTATTATTATTATTATTATTATTATTATTATTGTAAATAATAGTTCTTGTAATAATAAATAAATATATAATAATAATAACTAAACTAACGGAGAGCATACATCAGGGGGCGAATTATTTCACTCACCCTCACCTTCCACCCCCTCCCGACCAAGGATCAGAGAGAGGATATTTCGCTGAGCATTTGGTTTCCCATCATGCACCGCGTCTGTGACGTCACGCCCGCCAGCTGTTTAACTGGTGCCCACTGGAGCCTAAACCCCTTATTTAAGAAGCTAAAATGGGTGTTTGTGGGGTGTTTGGTTGTTCCAGCAACACAAGGAACTTAGAAAAGAGTGGCCAAAGGCTTTACAGGTTCCCCAGAGACAAGAAAACTTGTCGGAAGTGGAAAATAGCGTGTCGACGGGCAGATAAATATGACGCCAGAAATCCCCGCGTGTGCTCTCGTCACTTCTTAATACGTTATTATTCTCCAAGGAGTGATGATGCCACTTGGGGACTAAAGGCTACAAGGGCACTAAAGCCAGGGGCTGTACCATCTGTACATACTCCATCAAAACCACATGCAGGTATGTATAGTGAGAGCAGTGAAGATGAAGGTGACTGGTGGTGGTGGGGTGAGTGTTGTGTCAAGTGCAGGGGCAGGTGAGTGGCTGCACGTCCCAGATGATGATGCAGGCCCTCCTCCTGTGCCATTTACAGGTGCCAGTTACTTCAGAGCTATTGACTCAGATTGATTCAGAGCACTTCAGAGCTATTGACTGATGTTGATTGATTGATTGATTGATTGTGCATCTGCTTTGGGCAAGCCTCTCACATTGATTGCCTAGACCATGTAGTAAAACTCGAATGACATGTGGCAAGGACGTAATTGTGATTACATGTTGGTAAATTTTACTAAGTATGTAACTCCATAATCAGGAAGATTTTTTTTCCGGTGATCAGAAGTGAAAAATAGCGATTTTCAAGTTATTTACGGCTAGGCCAGTTTTTGCATCACTATAAGAGAATGGTACGGCATTCCTTACTGTCTTAGTCACCGATATTTTGGTAGGGATACAAGAAGGAAATATGAAACACACATATAGTATAGTGTGGACGAAATACAGCATCTGTGACAGCTCAACTTCAGCATTTTTTGCTGTTCTTTTGGTTAATTTTCTCGATTTGGTGCATAAATGTTCCAGCCTATTGCAAAAGTTTCATTCTGCACTAGTTTCATATTCTGCTGCATTGAAATAACGTAATAGAAGGGGCTTTCCCATGCTTTCCCCATGGCTTTGGGCACCAGTGCGCACGAGATGCGGGTGTGACGTCATCGTTCCCTGTGACGTCATAACAATGACGTCGGAGCGAAATGTCCTCTCTTTCTTTGATCCTTGCTCCCGACCCTCCAAGCAAGCCCCAACGCAGTTACCCTTCTCATTCCAAAGCACTCCTGGCAGAACCGATCAACTTCCCCAGCCATGAGTTACATGTGTGACCCCTTGGTCTTCTTTTAGCGTTATCTCGCACTTAACCTTATGAGCAGGATCGACGTCCGAGAAGCGTGCCACATGCCTAAACAGCCGAAGTACGCTTTCACGGTTTACGTTAGTAACAGCAGGTCTCGAATCAGTTTCATGTAGTCGCTGGTACGGCATGACCCACCAATGCTGTGCACTACGTTACCAAGGTGTGAGAGACTTTGGCAACCTCAGTGACCTCACCACATGCATGAACAGACTGCACTGTGTCATTCAGAAAGCCTCCAAACGACTGGACCTTGGTGTTGGTCAGAAGACCTTTAGTCCTAGTGGCTTCCCTTCCTCATCCAGCACTTTGAAAGCCATCACCATGATTTTCATCGATTCCGCGAGAAATAAGTAACATCAGCAGAAACAAGGTCAGTGACCTTGATGTCACCAACAAATGCTCCACAACGACTATGATCAGCAGCTTTGGCTCGTAATATCCAATCCATGCAAGTGTTGAAAAGTGATTGAGCAAGGACCTTACCCCTGCCTCACTCCTGAACTGATAGGGAAGAAGACAGATAAGCCTCACTTCTTCACAGTACTCTCAGTGTCAGTGTTAAGGCCAGTTATCAAAATCAATAATCCTTGCAAGAATCCCAGGGATCCTCAGAATGTCCCAGAGTGCCTCATGGTGCGCTTAGTCAAGTGTTTTCTTGAGATCAACATAGGCTTTTTTTTTGTCTCCGCCTGTGGCGCCAGAAGGCTTGCGTTGTAGGGCTTGATGGTCTGCCCCAGCCCGTTGTGGCGTAGGCAAGTGTTTATAGTGGCACCATCTTGCATTGGCTCATTCTGTCCCCCGGAGCTCATCTTTGATCCTAGAATCTAGGGTCCGGGTTGATAGGTGGTCTTCTGGACAGCTTGTGGGTAGTCTTACGCCACTCGGCGGTGACTGAAAAATCCCAGCTTGGTGTCACCGGGCGAGGCGCGAACCCGCGTCGTCCTAGACGCGGCGCCGTCACGCTATCCATTCAGCCACCACCTCCCCAAAGGCTGCGACTATTCCTTGTTGAAACTCAAGTTGGCGTGCCACAAGGACGCGAAGTGGTAGAATTCGGTCAATTATTGACTTACGGGCGTGAACTCAGATTGTTCAGGTCTCAGAAACTTTAGCAGATTATATCGAAATCGCATCAGCAGCAGATGAACGAGCACTTTGCCCGGTACGCTGAGCAGCGTAATACCACGGTAATTGTTGCAGTCATGTCGGTCCCCTTTCCCTTTCCAGATAGGGATAACCAGCCCCCTTTTCCAGTCAAGAGAAAGGGCACTGGAGTGCCACAGAGCAGACGCAGGGATCATTGCGTCACCCCTGACTCCCACCATCTCCGCGTTGTTATTACAGATCCCAGCGGCCTTCACACCCTTCAACTTCCTCACAGCCTCTATCACCTCCGCTTGAAAGGGTTGAATTTCGTTTATTAGTGGATCAGTAGCCGATGAAAATATTAAAGACTATTATAATAGTAGAATGGTAGTTAAAGTAGTAGTGTTTACCCTATTATTATTATTATTATTATTATTATTATTATCATCACATGCACCTCCTTGGTGCAGTTAGTGTGCCAGGCTACTAATTCGTGAACCGGGTTCGAATCCCGTCCCAGGCAGTCGGCGTGCTGCTCACCCAGTTGTTCATCCTCCCTTTAGAGATTGTCGATAAATTAGCACCTTGAAAAAATTGCTAGTCCAATGCAACAGTGATGAGCTTTTTTTTTATTTCCTTTTAATGGATATAATTATAGGTAATATTGGGGAAGAAACTCCGGAGGGGGTACTGAGTGTTTATTAAGATTAATACAACAGTGCAACCCGATGTCGTCAAGAGTCCGGCGAGAGCGGAGTCATGGAGTTAACTAATGGGCGCACCAAACATCACACCACTGGAGAGGTACAAACTTTTTGGAGAGATTGTTTTTGTATCTCAAGCAAGGATAATGGGCCTAAACAGTAGCCTCTCTTGATTCTTTTGTTTATTTATGTATGCCCCACGAAATATTATCGAGTTAAATCAAAGTATGTGTTTATCTTTGGATTCATTCATACATGCTCTGGTAATATTTCTATGGCTTCTGATTCACAAAACTTAGTGAAATTGCAGTGTAATAAACACTCACAAAATCTCTGTCACTAGTTAAATTGAAAGTAATAATGTAAATCATGCCTCCATGAAATAAACGTGCAGAGATAAATATGAAAGCTCACGGGAGTCCGAATAAGTGAAATTACCTGCTTTGCGCAGTAAATAC
>NC_066554.1:50000-62500 GCF_024679095.1 Eriocheir sinensis | reverse complement strand
AAGGTCGATGTCGGTTATGATAGAGGCACGTGTTTGTGTTTGGTTTCGGCGAAGGTAGTAATGGTGAAAAAAAAAGTTTTAAACATAGCACACACACACACACACACACACACACACACACACACACATATATATATATATATATATATATATATATATATATATATATATATATATATATATATATATATATATATATATATATATATATATATATATATATATATATATATATATATATATATATATATATATATATATATATATATATATATATATATATATATATATATATATATATATATATATATATATATATATATATATATATATATATATATATATATATATATATATATATATATATATATATATATATATATATATATATATATATATATATATATATATATATATATATATGTGTGTGTGTGTGTGTGTGTGTGTGTGTGTGTGTGTGTGTGTGTGTGTGTGTGTGTGTGTGTGTGTGTGTGTGTGTGTGTGTGTGTGTGTGTGTGTGTGTGTGTGTGTGTGTGTGTGTGTGTGTGTGTGTAATCCACCACGGCCTGATCACAAGCTGGATACGTCATCGCCAGCAAGTATCTTCCCAATTACAGCAAGCTCTTTATAGTCGATCTTTGGGAACTCCTAGAACCTTCACACATCACGCACCCCATTCCTTGTGCTCAAGGGGGGACAATAACCACTCAAAAAATCTCGGCCTGAGCGGGGCTAGAATCTCAGCCTGCAGGGCAGGGCTTTTTGTGCGGTGTGTGTGTGTGTGTGTGTGTGTGTGTGTGTGTGTGTGTAAGGGTATAACGTAAACTTAAATTATGGAGTTGAGTAATGATTATAATGATTGTGGTGGCGGAAGTGTGTGGTGATAGTGGTGGGTAGCAGAGATGGTGACGGCCACTGGCTTAGTTTATTCTTTCAGGGCCAGTAAGCAGCTCCGTCTATAGTGTGGAGTAGGTTGAAGCCTCGTCAGCATTCTAAAGTCATGACGTTAGTTGTTTGGTAAACTGGACGTGATGGACAAAATGGATTCATTTATGTTTTTTTTTTCGTGCTAGTTTATAGCGCCGGTAGATTTTCTTCAGGGGCCTGGTGGTCGGCCCAAGCCCGCCATGGCGCAGGAAGTGTTTATAGTGGCGCCATCTTTTCTTGATTTATGCTGCACCCCGGAGCTCATTCTTGACTCACTTGGACGGTTCCTCTTGAGTCCGGGTTGATAGGTGGTCTTCAGGACAGCATGTGGGTAGTCTTAAGCCACTCGGCGGTGACTGAAGCATCCCAGGTTGTAGCGGCGGATTCAAAACCGCGTCGTCCAGAACGCGGCGGATGCAGGGCCCGCACGCTAACCACTCAGCCACCGCATTCCCAAATTTTGATAACTCTCTCTCTATGGTCTATATGTTCTCCAGGTATTGGCGTAGAATGAATTCACACAGTCATTTCAGCCTTCGGGGGCATTCCCCCCCCCTCTCTCTCTCTCTCTCTCTCTCTCTCTCTCTCTCTCTCTCTCTCTCTCTCTCTCTCTCTCTCTCTCTCTCTCTCTCTCTCTGCTTGAGGTGATATGTATATTTATATAAGATATCTGTTATATGGTTAATGATAATTATATAAAATTATTAAAGTAGAATACACACACACACACACACACACACACACACACACTTGTGTGTGTGTGTGTGTGTGTGTGTGTGTGTGTGTGTGTGTGTGTGTGTGTGTGTGTGTGAAAAATTCACTCACGGCCTGATTACGAGCTGGACTCGTCATCGCCAGCAAATGCCCTCCCGAGTAGAGCAAGGTTCATTAGTCGATCTTTGGGCACTGCTGATACTTAAACACACCTCGCACCCTGTCCCCCTTGCTCAAGGGGGAACAGTAACTGCTCCTTCTCAGTGAAAAATCCCGGCCTGAGCGATACTCGAACCTTCACCTGCCAGGCCATGAAGCCCGGCAGCGCAGCTACCGGAGTGTCTGTGTGTTTATTCACTGCAACCGGAGCTGGAGTCTGCGCCCGTCGTTTGGCGTGAGCCAGGTTTGGGGGCTGTGGGCGCTTGACGCCCTTTGAACTTCCGGGCCCGGCAGGTGCCAGACCACCACCTCGGGAGGCGGGACACGACCTCGGCGAATACCCTATACCTATTCACTGCTGGGTGGACAGGGGCGCAGGAGTAAGGAGATCGCCCATCCTTTTCCGCCCCGTGTGTTTGTGTGTGTGTGTGTGTGTGTGTGTGAGAGAGAGAGAGAGAGAGAGAGAGAGAGAGAGAGAGAGAGAGAGAGAGAGAGAGAGAGAGAGTCCTTTCCGAGCAGGTGTTCTCGTCTTAAGGAGGTAGGGAGGTGTTTACACCTAGATTACATCTTCTTGTCCTGCCGTTAGGTGACATGGAGGACAGGAACGAGTGTGCCGCGTTGTCTGATTTCAACATAATCGTTAAGACACCTCTTTATAACCTTTTTTTATAATTATTGCGCCTCTTCTGTTCAGTGGTTAGCGTCTTTAATTATGAATCTGCAGGCCTAGGTTCGAATCCCAGGCTGGGCAGCCCACCCAGCTGTTCATTCTTCTTTTCGGTATGGTCAATAAATGGGTACCGGGGAAATCATGGGGAAGGTAAAGTGGAAACCCTGTTATTACACTGGCCCTGTGTCGGGTTAGTTGGTTCTGACTCACAGGCCCAAATGGACGGAGATGAGCACTGCCGCCGAGCGCAGAAGTCGCTAAGCTCCCAACTTTAATTATTTACACCTTCCTTATAGTTAAATATTATTTTTTTGTTAAAGAAACAACACCTATTATTTGAAATGATAAATGGATACTTCCCATAAGCTTAACGCTTATATGTTCCGCATTTTTGCTGATACAAAGGCTTTTTTCTCATTATTATTTTTTGCCTATTATCTGCTTCCTTTGCTGTAAAACAAGGACGTCGTTTTTCCTCTTTCCACAAATTTCTGTCAACCAATAAGCTCTTAAGGGTTGTCCCTCCTAGTGGGTCGAGCTTCATCCAGACACTCAATGAGGTTGGTCATGCGTTCTTTGTGAGTGATCAGGCGAGGCAGGGTCTCTTGGGCCATTCATTCAGTGAGTGTTGTATTGAGGGAGATTGTTAGAGCACAAAATTAACAACTGTATTAAATTTTCTTTTCACTGTTCAGGTAACTTCAATGGAAGAAAAAAACCTTATGCGAAGCATGATGATTAATTTTTTAAACATTTATAAGCTGATTATTTTTATATCGGTGAAATGAAACCTGTTGGGGTTCATCCTAATGGAATTTATGTACGAGCTAATATCACGTTGTGTGTGTGTGTGTGTGTGTGTGTGTGTGTGTGTGTGTGTGTGTGTGTGTGTGTGTGTGTGTGTGTCATTCACTTACGATCTGATCACCTGCTGGAATTGTGACCCCCAATCAGTACCCTTTCGGAAAGAGGTCTTTTGAGCCCAGAAGACCCACCTACGGGTACTGCTGAGACCTCATCCCCCTATATCTCTTTCTCAAGGGGGGGCAGTAACTGCTCCTGTCCACGAAATAAATTTAGTGGTCTGAACGCGACTAGAATCTCAGCCTGCCGGGTGACAGGAGTGGTATGTGTGTGTGTGTGTGTGTGTGTGTGTTGTGTGTTGTGTGTGTGGTGTGTTGTGTGTGTGGTGTGTGTGTGTGTACACACACTTGTGTTGGTGTCAGGTGTAGCGAATAGGCAACAGGTGCGGGTGATGTGGTGTCGACGATTGCTCTCAGTAAGCGTCCCACACACGATATACTACCACGTCAGTGATAGTTACTTGTAACTGCCCGTGCTGTTTGTTTCCCTTTCCTTTCTTCTCTTTTCAAAATAGCAACTGTTTTTCCTTCATCCCTTCTGCCATCCCTCATGCACTTTCCCTGCCAAGCCTCTTTCGATCCCCGGCTCAAACGAACTTTTCTCCTATTGAACTCGTTTACCTTCCCTTCCTACGAGAGGTTCCTTCGCGGGTTTATTTCGTTTCATTACTTTTTTCCAACCGTTCTTAAATTTGTACTCCACATATTACTGATTACCTTTGTTAGTACCTCTCTTTCATAACTGTGTGTGTGTGTGTGTGTGTGTGTGTGTGTGTGTGTGTGTGTGTGTGTGCGCGCGTTTTTTTTTTTTTTTTTTTTTTTTTTTCCTTGTTCCCGTACTTGAGGATCCTGCCTTTCAGGTCTCACTGGTAAAACTGGAGTCTCTGAAAATGACACTGATTCCATCTGGTTTGTGTTAGACCACATTTCATGTCTTGAGAAAGTTATCTGAAATAAGAAATTATCGTTGAACGATATAAATACTCTGAGGACTGCAAATCTTCAGCTTTGATCTTTCTCCTGTTATGAAATTTCACTGTGTTTGAATAAAGTTACCGTCACTATATTCTCTTCACTGCCACAAATATTACTTATGAAATTACCCTGGCGTAGGTTTTAGTCTCCCTGATGCCCCAGGTCTGCTGTCATGCATTTGGAGATAAGGTTAGCTTGAGAGGGAAATACAAGGATTGTTGTTACTTTTACCTGTGTTTTAAGCCCATTTCACTGTCCTCGCATCATGAAGCGTTAAATCTCAGTGCTTATAGGTCAAAAGAAATTTCCATAGACTCAGAATTAGAAAAAAATATGAAAGATTATTAGTTATATGCTATTTCAACTGCTAAGCTGAAAACAGTACCACTGTACAAAATCTAGTCTCGTTCCGTTTCAGAACGCCATGTCTGTCGTTTTTTTCTCCATCACTGAGTATTTAAGATTAATGTACCGAGTGATCGCCTCACATAATTGGTGAATGTGCGAACCATAGTTTGTCCTGCTGACGATTGACTGTTTTCAACAACCGTCGACAAACAGAACCGCACCCACGAAGTCAAGAATATCTGCCGTCGATTGAGACTTGCCAAAAAAGGCACCGGTGCGAGATCACAAGACAAGCAGCAAGGTAAAACGACATCATAAAGAGAAAATTCCGCATTTGACACCACGGGCTTTTAACACAAGTGCTCATCAATAATGTCTGAAGGTAGCTACTACAGGCCTGAAAAAATAGCATTCTCTTCCTTTTATTTTATACTTACTTTTTTTTTTTCTCTGAGCTGTCTCCCTTGCTGTAAAAAAAAGGCATGCAGAACAGTTTGTGACCATGATGGCAGTGTGTTTGGGGAATGTTGCAGAGAAATAAGGGACAGGGTTGACTAAAAGGATTTATAAATTTAAAAATGAGGTCCAGTGACAATTGAAGCAAGTAGCAAGAGGGTGATGCTGGGTAGTGGCACAGAAGCAAGGGACTAGGTAATGTGTCGGAGACTGATGTACTGATGTGATGGTGGTAGAGGCGCTGTGTCGTGATGTATTGTGGAACAGTGGGGTGGTGCGTGCCGCCCTAGTGTCAACACAGGAGCGACCAGGCACGTTAAGGGGCGTGAGTTCACATGTTTTTTACACATTTCATCTGGTCCTCGCTCCTTGTACATGGCAGTCATTCCTTGGCGAGTCAGGAGGGTACACTGTCTCTCCTTAACACAATTGATTTGCTTATAAAGTAGCAAGAGTTTGTGATCTGAGAGGCTGTTTCCACAAATCTCGAATGGTATGAAGTGAGATCTTGATTTTGTAATAATTGCAAAACTTGCACAGGACCCCCTAACCTAAGTATTCATCATCTGTTCTGTGTAATCAAGCTTGGCTTTACTTCTTTCCCGCAGGGGTGGTGTTGCATTGTGTCTGAGCCCGCAAGGTCGAAGGAACGGCGAGGCACTGATTCGGTTTATCTCTCCTGAGCATCGCGACATGGCTCTCAAGCGACACAAACACCATATTGGCAATCGCTACATCGAAGTGTACAAGGCCACTGGGGAGGACTTCATTAACGTTGCCGGCGGTGAGTATTCTGTAACTTCCTCTTGCCTCCGAGGTTTTGTTCGGTGAAACTTGGGCAGGTTCGCGTCCTTTAATTGTAGAATATAAAGGGCTAATAACAATGGCAACGAGGCGATGGTAAAAGTCATATAGCATGGTTTAAAATACCTTAAATATATTAGCGACAACAAGGATATAAAATGATAAATGTGTAGCTGGCAGGTAGAGCCCAGTAGTGTAGAGATTGACAAAAAAATACGGGGTAAAAATAAGAAAAAGTCACGTCAGGAAAGCTAAATTATGCTTACCACCACACTGATATATCATGATGGTGTATTGGAAGGGGCTGGGTTGCTTCGCATGAGAATGGGAGGTTGATGAGCCTTGGTCATGACGAATGTGCGTGGCTCAAGCTGGGAGTGGCGGTAGGTGCAAGACTGGGTCTAGTCATGACGGCCAGGAAGTCTGGCCATGACGTCAGATGCCATATTGCTTATTAAGCACCTATTCCATTCACTTCCATTCACTTCCGTTAATCAAAATTTCTTCCTTCTTTCCTTTCACGTTCCTCCTGTTCACTCACTTTTTTCTTCATACTCTTGATTCCGCACTCACTCTTCCACATTCATTTTTCACTTGTTTACTTCTATATTCATGCTTTTCTCAGCCTTCACACATAACCATCCTTCATTTCTTTAGTTTGCCTTTTGATTCCTGTTCAACTCTTCCTTTAAACTTTTCATTATCGACCTATTAAATCGATCTATCCAAGCCTCGGTACTTTTCACACACACACACACACACACACACACACACACTGATAGTTTTTGTATTTGAGCCTTCGCCTCCACGTTTCCTCCTTCCACGCTTCTTCAGGTATCTTCATTTTAATTAATCTAAAAGAAAACATCACATCAGTGTATTGGATAATCTCCACATATAAATTTCAATATAGACTTTATTTGATATGCTCTCTCTCTCTCTCTCTCTCTCTCTCTCTCTCTCTCTCTCTCTCTCTCTCTCTCTCTCTCTCTCTCTCTCTCTCTCTCTCTCTCTCTCTCTCTCTCTCTCTCTCTCTCTCTCTCTCTCTCTCTCTCTCTCTCTCTCTCTCTCTCTCTCTCTCTTTTATATGTCAGCTATTTACTGTTTGAAATTGTATATTTTTTTCCGTATACATTAAATAAGGCTAAATAATGCTGAATATGTCACTTTTTAGGATAAGAGGAATGAATGGTATAAATTCCACAACATGTTACAACGTTGCTTTCCGACGTTGTCGGTTGACAGTGGTCAAGGTCAAGGTTACCTTGTCACTTCCTCCCTGACCTCCACCCATGATGACAGCCACTCCGCCGTGATGTATGACTCTTGTTTGGCCCATGCTACCCCCCCCGCTGCTCCTCTTGACCGAAGTCGCTGAACTTAGGTATGACTGAAGATCCGGACAGCATGTGGATAATCTTCCGCCACTCGGCGATGACTTGAAAAATCAGCGTGTTTTGGTGGGGACTCGAACCTAGTCCGCGCTAGGTCCGCGGGCTCACCACGCCCGCACGCCACCGTCTTCCCATAAATCCATGAAGTCTCCCCAGTTTGCCACCTGGGAACACACTTGCATCCTGCCATGGGAAGAAGGGCTCTGAAATATTATCAGGACCCTGCATCAGCCCAAGTTTCTAGGTGTAGTTCTCCGAACTGGGACCGGGAAACAAGCATCATTGTCCAATTGAGGGATCTGTTAGCCGTTCCATTCACCTTAGGTGCTGCTCAAAGGTTCACCGTAACTTTGTCTTGGGGACATAACGTTTTATTAAGCTCGAACTTGAATGAGTCATAAGTATACGTTTTTTCTTCCATCACTTCTCTGTTTTGAAGTTGTTATTGGTCACACACAAAAAAAAAGAAATGATACTAACAATGGACCAATATGGATATGTGATTATGTCCTCTCACTCATTGTCAAACCTAACAAAAGCATCACAAATTGTTACAATGGAATTTCGATTATCCTGAATGCGATTTTAGGAGTGTTTGAACGTGCAGGATTGCACATATATATATATATATATATATATATATATATATATATATATATATATATATATATATATATATATATATATATATATATATATATATATATATATATATATATTAGCATCCTGATACTGTTTACCAGGCATTTTAAAACATGCTATGATTTTAATATTGCATTTATACCTCCCGGGCTGGGCAGTCGGCATGTGTAGGCGGCGTGCAGTCCATCCAGCTTTTCATCCTTCTTTTCGGGATGGGCGTTAAATGGATACCTGGGGAAACCTGGGGAAGGTAAACTGTGGCAACTCGGATGTATACTGATCCTGTGTCGGGTTAATGGGTTCTCTCCCGCCACAGGCTCAAAGGGCCAACGGGACGGAGATGAGCACCGCCCCCGAGCGCAGCTCTGGCATATGCTCCCAACTATACCTATACTTTTATTTGTAGCTCGATATGAAAGCTTAAAATAATAGAATGAAGAATATTGACCGTAGAAGAAAGTAACTGGCCTGAATTATTATAAAAGCCATCATGTGTTCCTTTTTATTAGTTAATAACGTGTGTGTGTGTGTGTGTGTGTGTGTGTGTGTGTGTGTGAGAGAGAGAGAGAGAGAGAGATGCTGAATATGGGGGTATACCCAGAAAGTTCAGAAACATAGCTACTTTTGGTGTGGTTGAATGTTTTGCAACAATGCTGGCCTTGTTTTTTTTTTTTTTTTTTTTTTTTTTTTTTAGAAAGGTCCCTTCGATGAAGCTGTTTTCTTAGTCATGTAAATTCGTTTTCTCTATAAACTTAAATGTTATGGTGAACCTTAGGTGACTAGATGAGATAACTACCGACGTGTGTAAATATTGGTGTGTGTGGGGGGGGTCATCATCATTATCAATAGCAGCAGGAATCATGCTACCTACCCATGGAGGTGCCGCAGAGGGCGTTACTGAGTATGGTGTCCCAGGTGGAGCGGCGGTAGTGGGAATAGGCAGCGGGAGAGGGACGATGCTGAACTCCGTGCAGGACATCTTGTTATTTAGCACCGGGAACCTCTCGGTTGTGAGGCGATGTGTGTGTGTGTGTGTGTGTGTGTGTGTGTGTGTGTGTGTGTGTGTGTGTGTGTGTGTGTGTGCAGGGCTGGATTAGTTCACAAAAAGTCCTACGCCACCCATAATTTTGGGGGCAACCATATAAAAATTGTGATATCTGTTGCGGAAGTTTTAATGAAGCATAAATATCTTGATAAGATATAAACAAATATCTGCAAGAAAGTAATTTTTCTTGACTTGTTGTGAGAAGACTGTTCAATTATATTTTCAAATGTCATTGAGGTCACATCATTTTCAATTGACATCACAACTAAAGCATTGTCATTTTCGAACCATTGTTGAACGGAATGAGCTTTTGATCAAAGAAAGTCTGGGAAATAATCGTTCACTTAACAGACTGCGACTGGCAATGTGAAGAACAGTCGAAGAGCAGTAGAAACAATGGCAAATACCGACTCCACGGCTGGAGTCTTCCTCTTATATTTCAACAGGATTTGAGAATCATGATGCAGATTCAAATGAGCCACAAATTCTACGAAAGTTGCAAATTCATTTTTGCAGTCTGACTCCAAGCCATTGATTAATTTTTTCAGCATTTTTACACATAAACTGTCAGCTGTGAAGCATCCTCTTTAATAGATGGCCTCATGAATGCAAAGTCATCAAATGTTTGGTGATAAGCATGCCGACGTTGATTTAAACTTGCAAGTAATTTCTCAATGATGACAAAGTAAAAACTCTGCAACCGATATTGTTGTGCGCCTTGAACATCTGTATTTGGTTCAGCAGAAACCTGCGTCGTCTTCTATTTCGCTCCTTTTTTATTCATATTCTTATTGAACAACCTCCATAAGATTCTTTGCTTCATTTTCCAGTTTATCAAATTAATCACGGTTTAGTAACAAGACTTTCAAGTGATAAAAACAATGATACAGCATCGTTGATGTCAAGGATCGTGCTATAGGTTTTAGGAGTTTGTTCCGAAGAACACACATGGGTACATGCATTTTCAAGACACATTTATTTTTTCCTGCAAATGCTGATGCAAAATGTCAAGTGCCTTCATTTTAATTATATGCCATTTCATTCAATTTTCTGTCGATGTTGTAGTAATTCATGTGCATTGCTTTCACGGATTCAGAATAACAATGCCAACATGTGGATGACAGTGTTTTTAGAGTCAGAATTCGATCTTTTCATAAGCTGCCAATCCCTTTGATAGTGAATTTCAGCACTTTGTTGATCCAGCCGAATATGCATATAATTCTTGTACCAGCCCAAAGAAATTGAAAGCAACCAGGCAACCGTTGACACTGTTAACATCAACTTTATTTAGGAATGTGCTGCACATGGAATATAATCTGCTGGTGGATTTTTCTCTTTAATTCTTGCTTGAAGAACAGCATATTCCCAGGCATATATGCAGCAATACCAGGACATTGATATCAGCCACAGATACATCCTTCGGGAAGCGGAGTCTTATAATAAATAACAGCGCCAGCACGGAGTAGAACATCTTTTTATTCTTGCAACGTTTCGGAGAGACTTACTCCATCATCAGGCATAACTATGATAAGTTAAGAACGAGAAAACATGTAAAAATTGTGTAAAATATGTTGGTAAAATATAAAACTAATAAAAGACTAAAAAGTGTACATAAAATAAATTAAACACCTAATAAAACACTAAAAAAAAGTAAAACACTAAAAAATACTAAAAATAACACACTAAAAATAAATATAAATATATATATATATATATATATATATATATATATATATATATATGTGTATATATATATATATATATATATATATATATATATATATATATATATATATATATATATATATATATATATATATATATATATATATATATATATATATATATATATATATATATATATATATATATATATATATATATATATATATATATATATATATATATATATATATATATATATATATATATATATATATATATATATATATATATATATATATATATATATATATATATATATATATATATATATATATATATATATATATATATATATATATATATATATATATATATATATATATATATATATATATATATATATATATATATATATATATATATATATATATATATATATATATATATATATATATATATATATATATATATATATATAAGGGCGGTGGTGGTGGGTTTAAAGGACGATTGTGTTATCGACTGGTAGGTGGAAGGAGGTGCGTAAATTCTCCATACTAACGTATGGTGGACCGTTAACAATCTTGCAACGTGAAGTTTGCCATAAGGTGAACTGTTTTTTTTTTTTTTATTACCGTGCGGAAGAAAAAAAATATACTTCTTCAAGACTGTTTGCTACGTAATCAAAAATTTAGTTTTGAAAAAATGGAGATGTGGTAGTGTGTGGCACGATGTTACTCTTCTTCAAACTTTATCATATGAAATGTGTAGAGAATACCAGATGATAAATATAGCTCTGGTCTCGTTCGCTCTTCTCAGGGTCTTTTCTACACTAGCATCTTGTAAAATAATAGATATGAGCACGAAAACTTGAGATGGTTTCGAAGCTACTCTGAATGTTATAATGGTCATTACACGGCTTTAAACAAATACCCGCTACATGTAGCCCAAACCTTCGAATCTCCTCTGATAAGCTGATAGCAAGATAAGCTAGGCAGCAGTGCCGGCCGACTTACTTCCTCACAGCACACTCGAGTCCATACAGAGGAGGGACACTGCTTTCTGCCCGCCAGTCACAAGATATTCGTGAATTTGCTTCAGATCCCCTGAAGCGCTTCGAATTGGTGTGTGTGTGTGTGATTGCCTAGGGTCGCCGAAGTCAGTAGCGGTCGTGGTGGTGGGGAATGTGGTAAAGACAAGGACGGTCCCAGGAGAAGTGTGAGTTTTCCTCGCTCTCAGGAATACGTTGGTGGCTTCTACCAGGCACGCCACCTACGTAAGACCACCTCCAGTGATTCTATCGACGATTGTTGTTATTATCGAGAGGTTTGAACTTAATACCTTCGAGACAAGTCTGCAAGTAGTAACTGGACAGACAGTGAGCGTCACCATGAGCGAGAAGAGCCAACGTGAATCCGGGCGGAGTCAGCCCTTGCCGCCCATTCATCCCGAAACCATGTCCATGAATATTCACCTTAACATGCAGCACGCAGCCATGCAACAGACTATGCGCGTTATGAACATGATTCGTGAGTACCTTTTCTTGCAATTATGCCTATCTTGCTTTTCCACCTGTCCTCAACTGACAAACATACCTGCACGTTATCCACCTCCTCTCTCTCTCTCTCTCTCTCTCTCTCTCTCTCTCTCTCTCTCTCTCTCTCTCTCTCTCGTGTGGTGTGGTGTGTGTGTGTGTGTGTGTGTTCCAGTGCCTTCTGCACACATCAGTTAACATTGTTTGTCAATAAGGCAGTAAATCCAAAGTTCATTAATGCTATAAACAGCCATCACTTGATTATGCACAAAAAATCGTGGATGACCACCATTAGCTCTTGTATCTA